>NC_057805.1:133125845-133325845 GCF_018294505.1 Triticum aestivum | reverse complement strand
TGCAAGTCTACCATCGACTCGCAACCGAGCAACAACATTTTTGCCCTAGTTGCAAGTCCACCCTCGACTTGCAACTAGGGACCGACATTTTTTTTTCCGTAGATGCAAGTCTACACTCGACTCACAATGGGGGCCGACTTTTTTTGTCCCAGTTGCAAGTCCATCCTCGACTCGTAACTGGGGCCCAACCTTTTTTGTCCCAGTTGCAAGTCCACCCTCGACTCGCAACTGGGGCTCGATCTTTTTATTCTCAATTGCAAGTCCACCATTGACTCACAACTAGAGCCCAAACTTTTCATGTCAATTGCAAGTCCACCATTGCCATGCAATTGGTCGCTTTGACCCTTTTTTCCCTACTTTGCAAGTCCATCTTTTGACTCACAACCGAGCCTGCTTTTTTTTGCCTCGGTTGTAATTCCACCATCAACTCGCAAATAGGTTTTTTTGTCCTAGTATCGTCTAGGATCGTAGGTTGTGACATCCCAGTTGCAAGTACACCCTTGACTCATACTAGGCATGTGGTTTCGTATTTCTCCCAGTTACAAGTCCACCCTCAACTCGCAACTAGTATGATAGTTTTGTGTGGTTTTCCTAGTTTCAAGTCCACTCTCGACTTGCAACTAGGCTCGTACTTTGTTTTCCATCCCAATTGCAAGTCCATCCTTGACTCGCAACTGGGACTGTAGTTTGTAACCTAGTTGCAAGTCTATCCTTAACTCACAACTAGGCTCGTATTTGTCCCAGTTGCAAGCCCTCGACTCGCAACTGGTATCGTAGTTTCTTTTTGTAGTTTTCCAAGTTGCTAGTCCATTTTGGCTCGCGACTGGGCTCCTAGTTTGTTTTGATCCCAGTTGCAAGTCCACCCTTTGCTCGCAAATGGGGTCGAATTTTTGTTGTCGCCTCAGTTTGCAAGTGCGCCCTCGACTTACAACTAGCACCACCCCTTTTTTTGTTCTCCTCTCGTAGTTGGTAGCCCACCCTCTACTTGCAATCAGGACTTCTTTTTACTTTTTTTGTTGCCTTAGTATAAGCTCACCCTCGTTTTTGCGTGTAGGTCATCACTTTTTATTTTTAGCCCAATTTGCAAGTCAACCACTGACTTGCAATTGGGCTCCATGTTTTTTTGTTGCAATTACAAGTTCACATCAACCTGTAACTGGCGTGAGCAACCAATTGTTATGCAAGATACAATTGCATCTTAAATACGCAAAATGTGAGCCCCGACAATGATAGTTACTTGTCCACCTTTTTTGGCTCTTTTTAGCTGCTCAACATTATTTATTTTTTCTTTTTTGGGCCTAACCCATTTTTCAAATGTCCCAGTTGCAGCCCCATCTTCGACCCATTTTGTTTTTTTGAAAGATATGCAATTGAGTCGGAGCGACCCAATTTTTTTTAAATACCCACCATTTATATGATTTTTTGGTTCTCAACGTGTTGAGCTAGTTCCCCACCTTTCTTCGAAATCTCATAGTTGCATACAAATGAGATACACCCTTTTGAGTTTTATCCTTTTGTATATAAGGCTAGTTTCTTCACCAATTTGAAAAACGTTCTAGAATTTTAAAAAATATGCTTTTTCTAAAATCGTGTTCACTTCAAAAAATGTACACATTAAAAAAATACTCTATAATTTTAAAAGTGTTCGTGTTTTTAAACATTGCTCCGAATTTCAAAAGATGTTCATATTTCAATTTTTTTACAAATTAATTCTTTTTTGGAATATTTAAAACTTCTTCACAGCCATAAACAATGCTTAGAATTTTTTAAAATTGGTCGCATGTAACAAAAAATTTCGTAATTTTGAAAAAGTGTTCAAAACTTGAAAAATTGTTTGCAGTTTTTCAGTAATATTCAGTTACGCGCTACCATTATTTTAGATTACGCGCTACTATTTTATCACTACAACTAGTTTTCATGTTATTAACAACTTACTTGTGTCAAGTGATCATGCTTATGTGACATATCTTAACGTTACTTGCAAAAAGAACAGTAGATGTCGCATAATTATTGTGGCCATTCTTCATGAGACAGAGTGGGTTGTCCTTGATGTAAATAGAAAAGTAGTATTGCCATCGGGGTGGGGGTAGCTCCCGCACTAACCAAAAAAACATGGTGCTGTAGCGCTGTATTGAACAGTGTCACTGTCCTGTAGAACGGGATGGATCAAGGTGTGCATGCAACAATATAGATTTTCCATTTTGTTGGCATTTTTACACATGACGGGTCGTTGTCAGTTTGGCACTTGGCCGGCCAGTCGAAGAAGCTCCCGCCGTTCTGGGCTGGGCGCCGTTGGTGACAAACATAAAAAAACAAACAAACAATACAATGATGGGGCTTTATTTTATTTGATGATGTGGGATGATGTCATAGTTAGATGTGAGATATTATCTCACATTTAGATGTGACATAATCGGATCCAAAATGTAGGTAAATCTATGTTTACAACATAGCAAAGTTTTAGGAAAATTTGATCTACTCATATGGCATTTTCAGGATTTTGTTTTTGCCATTCCTCTAGTGCAAATTCCCTCATGCTTGCTTGTGTTTTGTAGTGTATTATGGCAAATAATGTTTTCGAATTGGAGCATGATTTATTTCTGTTTTTACCATGGCATTTTTATTGTACATACCATGGCAAATTCTCATTACCATGGCTCTTTTTATTGTAGATACCATGACAATTATTGCAAACTTATAATATATTGACCATGATAGCAACTATATTAGACTTAACATGGCAAATTCATTAGACTTAACATGGCAAATTTATCTTATGTAGCTGGGAAAATCCGTAATTTTGCTATACAATATAGTTGTCAGGACTTTGTAGACTCTTATATAGTTTTTGCCATTGGTCATGGCAAATTTTTCTATTAGCTTTTGTTTTACCTTTTTTAAACAATATGGCAGTTTCGCAATGTGCTTTGTGTTCACTTTTTCAATGTAGCTTTTATTGCCATGGATCATGGTAATTTTGGTCGTACATAACATTTTGTACCATTGCATTTTTGTGTTGCATCTAAGAAAAATGTAGGTAAAACTATGTTGGAACTTTCACGATTTTTTTTGTCGTTCCAGTAGTACAAATCCCCTCGTGTGTTGCCATGTATCATGGCAAATTTTGTTTTTGAATTGGACCATGGCAAAGAAAATGTTTTTACATTGTACATACCATGGCAAATTCTCTTTAGAGCAACTTCAACGCGCCGATCCATTTCGTCCGTGCATGTCCGTTTGGGTCGACGCGGACAGAAAAGCCGGCCTAATGCGCCAACCCAAATGGACGCGCGTCCACTTTTCGTCCGCCTACCAACCCATTCACGGATCAAATTTGAGTCTTTGTGTCGGCGCGGACACGAAATGGGCACGTGCGACGCGTGCCTACTCCTCCCCCTGGCCGCCAGTCGGTGGCACACCTACCACCATTTCCCTCCTCTTCCCCAAAACCCCCCGCCCGCTCGCGCTCCCGGCCGCTCGCCATGGACGACGCGTCGACCCTCGATGCCGCCACCGGCCTCGCCTCCCTCGTCTCATCCAGCCTCACCTCCGCCACCTCTGCCAAAGGCAAGCCCTGCGCGCCCCGCAAGACCGTGGCGCCACCCAAGAAGAAGAAATAGTTGACGGTCGAGGAGCGGGCCGTGCAGTCGACCAAGAGTAAGGGCCGAAGGCACGCGCGGGACGCAAAGGACAGAGCGGCGGCCGTTGCTGCCCTAACCGCCGCCGCACAGCAGGAGGAAACTAACGCCCGAGTCGTCACGCCAATGAGGGAGGCCCTGATCTACCTAGGGTTAAACCCTGGCCAACACGGGCTGGTCAGCGTCGTCGTGGATTCGACCAGCATGGGCTTGTTGGCATTTCCTCGGATGGTGATGCCAGAGTCGCCAGGCGCGTTTGCCACGATTCCCGGCTTCCACATCTACCCGCAAGCCTCCCGCTTCTTCGAGGAATGCCCACCGGAGGTGAGCGTGCTGGCGCCGTCCACGCCCACGCCCACACCCGTGTCCATCGAACTCAACGCCACGCCGGTGGCTGGTGCTGTTGGGAACATTGCATGGAAAACAAAAAAAATTCTACGCACACGCAAGATCTATCCATGGAGATGCATAGCTACAAGAGGGGAGAGTATGTCTACGTACCCTCGTAGACCGTAAATCGGAAGCGTTTATCAACGCGGTTGATGTAGTCGTACACCTTCTTGATCCACCCGATCAAGTACCGAACGCACGACACCTCCGTGTCCAGCACACGTTCAGCTCGATGACATCCTTGCCTTCTTGATCCAGCAAGACGAGCGGGGTAGTAGATGAGTTCCGGCAGCACGACGACGTGGTGACGGTGGTGGTGCAACTATCTCCGTAGGGCTTCGCCGAGCACTACGAAAATTATGACCGAGGACGAACTAGAGGGAGAGGGGCACCGCACACGGCTTGGGGATCGTGGTGTGTGTTGCCCCTCTCCCTCCTCACATATATATAGGTGGAGGGGGAGAGGAGGCAGACCTAGGGCGCCCCCAAAGGGCCGGTGGCCAGCCCTAGGGCCTGCCCAGCCGCGCCCCCTTCATATATGGACATGGGGGGGGGGGAAGGAAAGGAGGCTGCCTACCTTAGAGCGCCTCTCCCTTCCTTCCCTCCCTTCCTTGGTGCATGGGCAGGGGTGGAGGGGCGTGCCAGTCCCCTTGTGGGCTGGTGTGCTTCCCCCCTTTGGCCCATTAGGCCCACCACTTACCGGTGGCCTCTCGAAACCCCTTCCGGCACTCCTATAAATACCCGGTACATTCCAAAACCTTTCTGGTGACCAAATAGCATCGTCCTATGTATCAATCTTTACCTCCGGACCATTTCGGAGCTCCTCGTCATGTCCGTGATCTCATTCGGGACTCCGAACAACATTCGGTCACCAACTCACATAACTCATATAATAATATATCGTCAACGAACGTTAAGCGTGTGGACCCTACGGGTTTGAGAATGATGTAGACATGACCGAGATGCTTGTCCGGTCAATAACCAATAGCGGGACCTGGATGCCTAGACTGGTTCCTACATATTATACGAAGATCTTTATCTGTTGAACCTTTATGACAATATATGGTGTTCCCTTTGTCTGTCGATATGTTACTTGCCCGAGATTCGATCGCCAGTATCTCCATACCTAGTTCAATCTCGTTACTGGCAAGTCTCTTTACTCGTTTCGTAATATATCATCTCGTAACTAACTCCTTAGTCACTTTGCTTCCAAGCTTCTTGTGATGCTGTATTACCAAGAGGGCTCAGAGATACCTCTCTGATATACGAAGTGACAAATCCCAATCTATGCCAACCCAACAAACACCTTCGGAGATACCTGTAGAGCATCTTTATGATCACCCAGTTACGTTGTGACGTTTGATAGCACACAAGGTATTCCTCCGGTATCCGGGAGTTGCATGATCTCATGGCCGAAGAAACATGTATTTGACATTAAGAAAGCAGTAGCAATAAACTAAGCGATCATATGCTATGCTAACAGTTAGGTCTTGTCCATCACATCATTCTCCTAATGATGTGGTCCCGTTATCAAATGACAACTCATGTCTATGGTTAGGAAACCTTAACCATCTTTGATCAACGAGCTAGTCTAGTAAAGGCTCACTAGGGACAGTATTTGTTTATGTATTCACACATGTATTTAAGTCTCCGGTCAATACAATTCTAGCATGAATAATAAACCTTTATCATGATTAAGGAAATACAATAATAACCACTTTATTATTGTCTCTAGGGCATATTCCCATCAGTCTCCCACTTGCACTAGAGTCAGTAATCTAGTTCACATCGCCATGTGATTAACATCCATAGTTCACATCGCCATGTGACTAACACACAAAGTTTACTAGAGTCAATAATCTAGTTCACATCGCCATGTGATTAATACCCAAATAGTACTAAGGTGTGATCATGTTTTGCTTGTGAGAGAGGTTTAGTCAATGGGTCTGCCATATTCAGATCCGTATGTATTTTACAAATTTCTATGTCTACAATTCTCTGCATGGAACTACTCTAGCTAATTGCTCCCACTTTCAATACATATTCAGATTGAGACTCAGAGTCATCCAAATCGGTGTCAAAGCTTGCATCGACGTAACCCTTTACGGCGAACTCTTTATCACCTCCATAACCGAGAAACATTTCCTTAGTCCTCTTAGGTAATTAAGGATAATTTTGACCGATGTCCAGTGATCCACTCCTGGATCATTATTGTACCCCTTGCCAAACTCATGGCAAGGCATACAACAGGTCTGGTACACAACATGGCAAACTTTATAGAACCTATGGCTGAGGCATGGGGAATGACTTTCATTCTCTCTCTATCTTCTATCGTGGTCGGGCTTTGAGTCTTACTCAACTTCACACCTTGCAACATGCTACTTCTTGAGCTTGCGTTGGTTTTTCCCTTGAAGAGGAAAGGGTGATGCAGCAAAGTAGAGATAATTATTTCCCTCAGTCTGAGAACCAAGGTATCAATCCAGTAGGAGACAACACATAAGTCACCGAATACCTACATAAACAATCAAACAACTTGCACCCAACGCGATAAAGGGGTTGTCAATCCCTTCACGTTTACTAGCAAAAGTGAGATCTGATAGAGACAGATAAACGGTAAAGTAAATATTTTTGGTATTTTTGGTTTATAGATTGGAAAGTAAAAGATTGCAAAATAGTAGATCGGAAACTTATATGATGAAAAAAGACCCGGGGGCCATAGGTTTCGCTAGAGGCTTCTCTCAAGATAGAAAATATCATGGTGGGTGAACAAATTACTGCCGAGCAAATGATAGAAAAGCGCAAAGTTATGACGATATCTAAGGCAATGATCATGAATATAGGCATCACATCCGTGTCAAGTAGACCAAAATGATTCTGCATCTACTACTATTACTCCACACATCGACCGCTATCCAGCACGCATCTAGAGTATTAAGTTCATAAAAAGTGGAGTAACGCATTAAGCAAGATGAAATGATGTAGAGGAATTAACTCAAGCAATATGATCAAAACCCCATCTTTTTATCCTCGATGGCAACAATACAATACGTGCCTTGCTTCCCCTACTATCACTGGGAAAGGGCACCGCAAGATTGAACCCAAAGCTAAGCACTTCTCCCATTGCAAGAAAAACCAATCTAGTTGGCCAAACCAAACTAATAGTTCGAAGAGAATTACAAAGATATCAAATCATGCATAAAAGAATTCAGAGGAGATTCAAATAATATTCATAGATAAGCTAATCATAAATCCACAATTCATCAGATCTCGGCGAACACACCGCAAAAAAGTATTACATCGAATAGATCTCCAAGAACATCAAGGAGAACATGGTATTCGGAATCAAAGAGAGAGAAGAAGCCATCTAGCTACTAGCTATGGACCCGTAGGTCTGTGGTAAACTACTCACGCTTCATCGGAAGAGCAATAGAGTTGATGTAGAAGCCCTCCATGATCGAATCCCCCTCCGGCAGGGTGTCGGAAAAGGTCCCTAGATGGGATCTCACGGGTACAGAAGGTTGCGGCAGTGGAAAAGTGTTTTCGTGGATGCTTCTGTTGGTTTGGGGATATATGGGAATATATAGGCGAAGAAATTAAGTCCGGGAGTGCACGAGGGGCCCACAAGGGTGGGGGGCGCGCCCTCCGTACTTGTGGCCGCCTTGTGGCTCTTCTGACTTCATCTCCAAGTCTCCTGGGTGTCTTCTTGTGAAAGAAAAATCATCGCGAAGGTTTTATTCCGTTTGGTAATCCTTTTCTGCGAAACTCAAAAACAAGGAAAAAACAGGAACTAGCACTGGGCTCTAGGTTAATAGGTTAGTCCCAAAAATAATATAAAATAGCATATTAATGTTGGGGAACGTAGCATGTAATTTCAAAAATTTCCTACGATCATGCAAGATCTATCTAGGAGATGCATAGCAACAAGAGGGGGAGAGTGTGTCCACGTACCCTCGTAGACCGAAAGCGCAAGTGTTAGGTTAACGCGGTTGATGTAGTCGAACGTCTTCACGATCCAACCGATCCAAGTACCGAACGTACGGCACCTCTGTGTTCAGCACACATTCAGCTCGATGACGTCCCTCGAACTCTTGATCCAGCAGAGGGTTGAGGGAGAGTTCCGTCAGCACGATGCCGTGGTGACGGTGATGGTGATGTGATCCACGCAGGGCTTCACCTAAGCACTACGACGCTATGACCGGAGGAGTAAACTGTGGAGGGGGGCACCGCACACGGCTAAGAGAATAACTGTTGTGCCTTTGGGGTGCCCCCCGCCCCCGTATATAAAGGAGGAGGGGGAGGCCGGCCGGCCCTAGGGGCGCGCCAAGTGGTGGAGTCCCACTAGGACTCCTAGTCCTAGTCGGCTCTCCCTTCCTTCCAACGGAGAGGGGAAAGGGGAAAGAGGTGGAGAGGGAGAAGGAAAAGGGGGGCCGCGCCCCCACACCTTGTCCAATTCGGATTGGGCTTGCGGGGGGGGGGGGGGGGGGCACCTCCTGCGGCTGCCTCCTCCTCTCCACTATGGCCCATGAGGCCCATTAACTTTCCCGGGGGGTTCCGATAACCTCCCGGTACTCCGATAAATCCCCGAACCTATTCGGAACCATTCCGATGTCCGTATATAACCTTCCAATATATCAATCTTTACCTCTCGACCATTTCAAGACTCCTCGTCATGTCCGTGATCTCATCCGGGACTCCGAACAAACTTTGGTCACCAAAACACATAACTCATAATACAAATCATCATCGAACGTTAAGCGTGCGGACCCTACGGGTTTGAGAACTATGTAGACATGAACGAGACACATCTCCGGTCAATAACCAATAGCGGAACCTGGATGCTCATAATGGTTCTACGAATATCTTTATCGGTCAAACCGCATAACAACATACGTCATTCCCTTTGTCATCGGTATGTTACTTGCTCGAGATTCGATCGTTGGTACCATCATACCTAGTTCAATCTCGTTACCGGCAAGTCTCTTTACTCGTTCCGTAATGCATCATCCCACAACTAACTCATTAGTTACATTGCTTGCAAGGCTTATAGTGATCTGCATTACCGAGAGGGCCCAGAGATACCTCTCCGATACACGGAGTGACAAATCCTAATATCGATCTATGCCAACTCAACAAACACCTTCGTGTTGGAAATATGCCCTAGAGGCAATAATAAAATGGTTATTATTATATTTCCTTGTTCATGATAATTGTCTATTGTTCATGCTATAATTGTATTAACTAGAAACCGTAATACATGTGTGAATACATAGACCACAACATGTCCCTAGTGAGCCTCTAGTTGACTAGCTCGTTGATCAATAGATGGTTATGGTTTTCTGACCATGGACATTGGATGTCATTGATAACGGGATCACATCATTAGGAGAATGATGTGATGGAAAAGACCCAATCCTAAGCATAGCACAAGATCGTGTAGTTCGTTTGCTAAGAGCTTTTCTAATGTCAAATATCATTTCCTTAGACCATGAGATTGTGCAACTCCCGGATACCGTAGGAATGCTTTGGGTGTACCAAACGTCACAACGTAACTGGGTGGCTATAAAGGTGCACTACAGGTATCTCCGAAAGTGTCTGTTGGGTTGGCACGAATCGAGACTGGGATTTGTCACTCCGTATGACGGAGAGGTATCTCTGGGCCCACTCGGTAATGCATCATCATAATGAGCTCAATGTGACTAAGTAGTTAGTCACGGGATCATGCATTACGGAACGAGTAAAGTGACTTGCCGGTAACGAGATTGAACGAGGTATTGGGATACCGACGATCGAATCTCGGGCAAGTAACATACCGATTGACAAAGGGAATTGTATACGGGATTGATTGAATCCCCGACATCATGGTTCATCCGATGAGATCATCGTGGAACATGTGGGAGCCAACATGGGTATCCAGATCCCGCTGTTGGTTATTGGCCAGAGAACGTCTCGGTCATGTCTGCATGGTTCCCGAACCCGTAGGGTCTACACACTTAAGGTTCGATGACACTAGGGTTATAGGGAATAGATATACGTGGTTACCGAATGTTGTTCGGAGTCCCGGATGAGATCCCGGACATCATGAGGAGTTCCGGAAAAGAATAATATATAGGAAGTGAGGTTTTGGCCACCGGAAGAGTTTCGGGCGTCACCGGTAATGTACCGGGACCACCGGAGGGTTCCGGGGGTCCACCGGGAGGGGCCACCAGCCCCGGAGGCTTGCATGGGCCAAGAGTGGGAAAGGACCAGCCCTTGAGTGGGCTGGTGCGCCTCCCACCAGGGCCCAAGGCGCAGCTTGGAGGGGAAAGGGGGAAACCCTAGGCGTAGATGGGCCTAAGGCCCACCCTAGGGCGCGCCCCCCTCTCTTCCCCTCTTGGCCGTCCCCTCCATCCCATCTAGGGCTGCCGCCCCCTAGGGGTGGGAACCCTAGAGGGGGCGCACCCTCCTCTTATAAATAGTGGGGGTTTTGGGGCTGCAGAAGACGCGAGTCTCCCTCTCTCTTGGTGCAGCCCTACCCCTCTCCCTCCTCGTCTCTCGCAGTGCTTGGCGAAGCCCTGCTGGAGTGCCACGCTCCTCCATCACCACCATGCCATTGTGCTGCTGCTGGACGGAGTCTTCCCCAACCTCTCCCTCTCTCCTTGCTGGATCAAGGCACGGGAGACGTCACCGGGCTGCATGTGTGTTGAACGCGGAGGCACCGTTGTTCGGTGCTTAGATCGGATTCGGCCGCGATCTGAATCGCTTCGTGTACGACTTCACCGACCGCGTTCTTGCAACGCTTCCGCATCGCGATCTTCAAGGGTATGAAGATGTACTCCCCTCTCTCTCGTTGCTAGTTACTCCATAGATTGATCTTGGTGATGCGTAGAATTTTTTTGAATTTCTGCTACGTTCTCCAACAGTGGCATCATGAGCTATGTCTATGTGTAGTTTCTATGCACGAGTAGAACACAAGTTGTTGTGGGCATTGATTTTGTTCAATTTGCTTACCGTTACTAGTCTTATCTTGATTCGGCGGCATTGTGGGATGAAGCGGCCCGGACCGACCTTACACGTACTCTTACGTGAGACAGGTTCCACCGACTGACATGCACTTGATGCATAAGGTGGATAGCGGGTGTCTGTCTCTCCCACTTTAGTTGGATCGGATTCGATGACAAGGGTCCTTATGAAGGGTAAATAGCAATGGGCATATCACCGTTGTGGCTTTTGCGTAGGTAAGAAACGTTCTTGCTAGAAACCCATAGCAGCCACGTAAAACATGCAACAACAATTAGAGGACGTCTAACTTGTTTTTGCAGGGTATGCTATGTGATGTGATATGGCCAAAAGGATGTGATGAATGATATATGTGATGTATGAGATTGATCATGTTCTTGTAATAGGAATCACGACTTGCATGTCGATGAGTATGACAACCGGCAGGAGCCATAGGAGTTGTCTTAATTTATTGTATGACCTGCGTGTCAATGAAAACGCCATGTAATTACTTTACTTTATTGCTAACCGTTAGCCATAGTAGTAGAAGTAATAGTTGGCGAGACAACTTCATGAAGACACGATGATGGAGATCATGGTGTCATGCCGGTGACGAAAGTGATCATGCCACGCCTCGAAGATGGGGATCAAAAGGCGCAAGATGATATTGGCCATATCATGTCACTTTATGATTTGCATGTGATGTCTGTCATGTTTACATCTTATTAGCTTAGAACGACAGTAGCATAAATAAGATGATCCCTCTCTAAAATTTCAAGAATGTGTTCCCCCTAACTGTGCACCGTTGCGAAGGATCATTGTTTCGAAGAACCACGTGATGATCGGGTGTGATAGATTCTAACGTTCGCATACAACGGGTGTAAGCCAGATTTACACATGCGAAACACTTAGGTTGACTTGACGAGCCTAGCATGTTCAGACATGGCCTCGGAACACAAGAGACCTAAAGGTCAAACATGAGTCGTATAGCAGATATGATCAACATGAAGATGTTCACCGATGATGACTAGTCCGTCTCACGTGATGATCGGACACGACCTAGTTGACTCGGATCATGTATCACTTAGATGACTAGAGGGATGTCTATCTGAGTGGGAGTTCATTAAATAATTAGATGAACTTAATTATCATGAACATAGTCAAAAGGTCTTTGCAAATTATGTCATAGCTTACGCTTTAGTTCTACTGTTTAAGATATGTTCCTAGAGAAAATTTAGTTGAAAGTTGATAGTAGCAATTATGCGAACTGGGTCCGTAAATAGAGGATTGTCCTCATTGCTGCACAGAAAGCTTATGTCCTTAATGCACCGCTCGGTGTGCTGAACCTCGAGCGTCGTTTGTGGATGTTGCGAACATCTGACATACACGTTTTGATGACTACGTGATAGTTCAGTGCATAATGTTGAATGATTTAGAATTGAGGCACCGAAGACATTTTGAAACGTCGCGGAACATATGAGATGTTCCAAGAGCTGAAATTGGGATTTTAGGCTCGTGCCCACGTCAAGAGGTATGAGACCTCTGACAAGTTTCTTAAGCCTGCAAACTAAGGGAGAAAATCTCAATCGTTGAGCATGTGCTCAGATTGTCTGAGTACTACAGTCGCTTGAATCGAGTGGGAATTGTCTTCCAGATGAGATAGTGATGGTTCTCCAAAGTCACTGCCACCAAGCTACTGGAGCTTCGTGATGGACTATAACATATCAGGCATAGATATGATGATCCTTGAGCTATTCGCGATGTTTGACACCGCGAAAGTAGAAATCAAGTAGGAGCATCAATTGTTGATGGTTAATAAAACCACTAGTTTCAAGAAGGGCAAGGGCAAGAAGGGATACTTCATGAAACGGCAAGTCAGTTGCAGCTCTAGTGAAGAAACCCAAGGTTGAACCCAAACCCGAGACTAAGTGCTTTTGAAATGAGGGGAACGGTCACTGAAGCAGAACTGCCCTAGATACTTCGTAGATGAGAAGGCTGGCAAGGTCGACAGAAGTATATTGGATATACATTATATTAATGTGTACTTTACTAGTACTCCTAGTAGCACCAGGGTATTAGATACCGGTTCGGTTATGAAGTGTTAGTAACTTGAAATAAAAGCTGCGGAATAAACAGAGACTAGCTAAAGATGAGATGACGATATGTGTTGGAAGTGTTTCCAAGGTTGATGTGATCAAGCATCGCATGCTCCCTCTACCATCGAGATTGGTGTTAAACCTAAATAATTGTTATTTGGTGTTTGCGTTGAGCATAGACATGATTGGATTATGTTTATCGCAATACAGTTATTCATTTAAGGAGAATAATGGTTACTCTTTTTATTTGAATAATAGCTTCAATGGTCTTGCACCTAAAATGAATGGTTTATTGAATCCCGATCGTAGTGATACACATGTTCATGCCAAAAGATATAGGACAGTAATGATAGTACCACATACTTGTGGCACTACTATTTGAGTCATATTGGGATAAAACGCATGAAGAAGCTCCATGTTGATGGATCTTTGGACTCACTCGTTTTTGAAAAGATTGAGACATGCGAACCATGTCTATTGGTATACATGCATGAAGAAACTCCATACAGATGGATCATTTGGACTCACTTGATTTTGAATCACTTGAGACATGCAAATCATACCACATGGGCAAGATGACTGAAAGGCCTTGTTTTCAGTGAGATGGAACAAGAGAGCAACTTGTTGGAAGTAATACATTTTGATGTGTGCAGTCCAATGAGTGCTGAGGCACGCAGTGGATATCGTTATGTTCTTACTTCACAGATGATTTGAGTAGATTTACTTGATGAAACACAAGTCTGAATTATTGAAAGGTTCAAGTAATTTCAGAGTGAAGTTGAAGATCGTCGTGACAAGAGGATAAAATGTCTATGATATGATCATAGAGATGAATATCTGAGTTACGAGTTTGGCACACAATTAAGACATTGTGGAAATTGTTTCACGACTAATACCGCCTGGGACACCATAGTGTGATGGCGTGTCCGAACATCATAACTGCACCCTATTGGATATAGTGCATACCATGATGTCTCTTATCGAATTACCACTATCGTTTATGGGTTAGGCATTAGAGACAACCGCATTCACTTTGAATTGGGCACCACGTAATTCCGTTGAGACGACACCGTATGAACTATGGTTTAGAGAAACCTAAGCTGTCGTTTCTTAAAAGTTTGGGGCTGCGATGCTTATGTGAAAAAGTTTCAGGCTGATAAGCTCGAACCCAAAGCGGATAAATGCATCTTCATAGGACACCCAAAAACAGTTGGGTATACCTCCTGTCTCAGATCCGGAAGCAAAAGGGATTGTTTCTAGAATCGGGTCCTTTCTCGAGGAAAAGTTTCTCTCGAAAGAATTGAGTGGGAGGATGGTGGAGACTTGATGAGGTTATTGAACCATCACTTCAACTAGTGTGCAGCAGGGCACAGGAAGTTGTTCCTGTGGAGCCTACACCAATTGAAGTGGAAGTTGACGATAGTGATCATGAAACTTTGGATCAAGTCACTACCAAACCTCGTAGGTTGACAAGGATGCGTACTACGTCATAATGGTACGGCAATCATGTCTTGGAAGTCATGTTGCTAGACAATAATGAACCTACGAACTATGGAGAAGCGATGGTGGGCCCAGATTCCGATGAATGGCTCGAGGCCATAAAATCCGAGAGGATCCATGTATGAAAACAAAGTATAGACTTTGGAAGAACTACTTGATAATCGTAAGGCTGTTGGGTACAGATGGATTTTAAAAGGAAGACGGACAATGATGGTAAGTGTCACCATTAAGAAAGCTCGACTTGTCGTTAAGATGTTTTCCGACAAGTTCAAGGAGTTGAATACGATGAGACTTTCTCACTCGTAGCGATGCTAAGAGTCTGTTGGAATTATATTAGCAGTTACTGCATTATTTATGAAATCTTGTAGATAGGATGTCAAAACATTGTTTCCTCGACGATTTTCATGAGGAAAGGTTGTATGTGATACAACCAGAAGGTTTTGTCAATCCTGAAAGATGCTAACAGGTATGCAAAGCTCCAGCGATCCTTCTAAGGACTGGAGTAAGCATCTCGGAGTTGGAATATGCGCTTTGATGAGATGATCAAAGATTTTGGGTTTATACAAAGTTTATGAGAAACTTGTATTTCCAAAGAAGTGAGTGGGAGCAATATAGAATTTTTGATGAGTATATGTTGGTGACATATTGTTGATCAGAAATGATGTAGAATTTCTGGAAAGCATTTTGAAAAGTGTTTTTCAATGGAAAACCTGTATTAAGCTACTTGAACATTGAGCATCAAGATCTATAAAGATAGATCAAAGCGCTTAATAGTACTTTCAAATGAATACATACCGTGACAAGATTTTGAAGGAGTTCAAAATAGATCGGCAAAGAAGGAGTTCTTGGCTGTGTTATAAGGTGTGAGTACTGAGTAAAACTCAATACATGACCACGGCAGAAGAGAGAGAAAGGACGAAGGTCGTCCCCTATGCTTTAGACGTAGGCTCTACAGTATGCTATGATGTGTACCACACCTGAAGTGTGCCTTGCCATGAGTCAGTCAAGGGGTACAAGAGTGATCCAGGAATGGATCATAGGACAGCGGTCACGGTTATCCTTAGTAACTAGTGGACTAAGGAAATTTTCTCGATTATGGAGGTGGTAAAAGAGTTCGTCGTAAAGGGTTACGCCGATGCAAACTTTGACACTAATCTGGATGACTCTGAGTAGTAGACCGGATTCGTATAGTAGAGCAGTTATTTGGAATAGTTCCAAATAGCGCGTGGTAGCTGCATCTAGGAGATGACATAGAGATTTGTAAAGCACACACAGATCTGAAAGGTTCAGACCCGTTGACTAATAACCTTTCTCACAAGCGTGATATGATAAAACACCATGGGTGTTGGATTCATTGCAATCACATAGTGATGTGAACTAGATTATTGAGTCTAGTGCAAGTGGGAGACTGTTGGAAATATGCCCTAGAGGCAATAATAAAATGGTTATTATTATATTTCCTTGTTCATGATAATTGTCTATTGTTCATGCTATAATTGTATTAACTGGAAACCGTAATACATGTGTGAATACATAGACCACAACATGTCCCTAGTGAGGCTCTAGTTGACTAGCTCGTTGATCAATAGATGGTTATGGTTTCCTGACCATGGACATTGGATGTCATTGATAACGGGATCACATCATTAGGAGAATGATGTATTGGACAAGACCCAATCCTAAGCATAGCACAAGATCGTGTAGTTCGTTTGCTAAGAGATTTTCTAATGTCAAGTATCATTTCCTTAGACCATGAGATTGTGCAACTCCCGGATACCGTAGGAATGCTTTGGGTGTACCAAACGTCACAACGTAACTGGGTGGCTATAAAGGTGCACTACAGGTATCTTCGAAAGTGTCTGTTGGGTTGGCACGAATCGAGACTAGGATTTGTCACTCTGTATGATGGAGAGGTATCTCTGGGCCCACTCGGTAATGCATCATCATAATGAGCTCAATGTGACTAAGTAGTTAGTCATGGGATCATGCATTACGGAACGAGTAAAGTGACTTGCCGGTAACGAGATTGAACGAGGTATTGGGATACCGACGATCGAATGTCGGGCAAGTAACATACCGATTGACAAAGGGAATTGTATACGGGATTGATTGAATCCCCGACATCGTGGTTCATCTGATGAGATCATCGTGGAACATGTGGGAGCCAACATGGGTATCCAGATCCCGTTGTTGGTTATTGGCCGGAGAACGTCTCGGTCATGTCTGCATGGTTCCCGAACCCGTAGGGTCTACACACTTAAGGTTCGATGATGCTAGGGTTATAGGGAATAGATATACGTGGTTACCGAATGTTGTTTGGAGTCCCGGATGAGATCCCGGATGTCACGAGGAGTTCCGGAATGGTCCGGAGGTAAAGAATAATATATAGGAAGTGAGGTTTTGGCCACCGGAAGAGTTTCGGGCGTCACCGGTAATGTACCGGGACCACCGGAGGGTTCCGGGGGTCCATCAGGAGGGGCCACCAGCCCCGGAGGCTTGCATGGGCCAAGAGTGGGAAAGGACCAGCCCCTGAGTGGGCTGGTGTGCCTCCCACCAGGGCCCAAGGCGCAGCTTGGAGGGGAAAGGGGGAAACCCTAGGCGCAGATGGGCCTAAGGCCCACCCTAGGGCACACCCCCTCTCTTCCCCTCTTGGCCGCCCCCCTCCATCCCATCTAGGGCTGCCGCCCCCTAGGGGTGGGAACCCTAGAGGGGGCGCACCCTCCTCCCCTCCTCCTATAAATAGTGGGGGTTTTGGGGCTGCAGAAGACGCGAGTCTCCCTCTCTCTTGGCGCAGCCCTACCCCTCTCCGTCCTCGTCTCTCGCAGTGCTTGGCGAAGCCCTGCTGGAGTGCCATGCTCCTCCATCACCACCATGCCATTGTGCTGCTGCTGGACGGAGTCTTCCCCAACCTCTCCCTCTCTCCTTGCTGGATCAAGGCACGGGAGACGTCACTGGGCTGCATGTGTGTTGAACGCGGAGGCACCGTTGTTCGGTGCTTAGATCGGATTCGGCCGCGATCTGAGTCGCTTCGTGTACGACTTCACCGACCCCGTTCTTGCAACGCTTTCGCATCGCGATCTTCAAGGGTATGAAGATGTAGTCCCCTCTCTCTCGTTGCTAGTTACTCCATAGATTGATCTTAGTGATGCGTAGAAATGTTTTGAATTTCTACTACGTTTCCCAACACTTCGGAGACACCTGTAGAGCATCTTTATAATCACCCAGTTACATTGTGATGTTTGATAGCACACAAAGTGTTCCTCTGGTGTTCAGGAGTTGCATAATCTCATGGTCAGGGGAATATGTATAAGTTATGAAGAAAGCAATAGCAATAAAACTAAATGATCATTATGCTAAGCTAACGGATGGGTCTTGTCCATCACATCATTCTCTAATGATGTGATCCCGTTCATCAAATGACAACACATGTCTATGGTTAGGAAACTTTACCATCTTTGATTGACGAGCTAGTCAAGTAGAGGCATACTAGGGACACTCTGTTTTGTCTATGTACTAAGTTTCCGGTTAATACAATTCTAGCATGAATAATAAACATTTGTCATGATATAAGAAAATATAAATAACAACTTTATTATTGCCTCTAGGGCATATTTCCTTCAGTCCCACTTGAACTAGAGTCAATAATCTAGATTACATAGTAATGATTCTAACACCCATGGAGTCTTGGTGCTGATCATGTTTTGTTCATGGAAGAGGCTTAGTCAACGGGTCTGCAACATGAAGATCTGTATGTATTTTGCTAATCTCTATGTCTCCCTCCTTGACTTGAATGTGGATGGAATTGAAGCGTCTCTTGATGTGTTTGGTTCTCTTGTGAAATCTAGATTCGTTCGCCAAGGTAATTGCTCCAGTATTGTCACAAAAGATTTTCATTGGACCCGATGCACTAGGTATTACACCTAGATCGGATATGAACTCCTTCATCCAGACTCCTTCATTTGCTGCTTCCGAAGCAGCTATGTACTCCGCTTCACACGTAGATCCCGCCACGACGCTCTGCTTGGAACTGCACCAACTGACAGCTCCACCATTCAATATAAATACGTATCCGGTTTGTGACTTAGAGTCATCCGGATCAGTGTCAAAGCTTGCATCGACGTAACCATTTACGACAAGATCTTTGTCACGTCCATAAACGAGAAACATATCCTTAGTCCTTTTCAGGTATTTTAGGATGTTCTTTACCGATGTCCAGTGATCCACTCCTGGATTACTTTGGTACCTCCCTGCTAAACTTATAGCAAGGCACAAATCAGGTCTGGTACACAGCATTGCATACATGATAAAACCTATGCCTGAGGCATAGGGAATGACTTTCATTTTCTCTCTATCTTTTGCAGTGGTCGGGCATTGAGTCTGACTCAACTTCACACCTTGTAACACAGGCAAGAACCCTTTCTTTGACTGATCCATTTTGAACTTCTTCAAAACTTTATCAAGGTATGTGCTTTGTGAAATTCCAATTAAGCGTCTTGATCTATCTCATCTTGATGCCCAATATATAAGCAGCTTCACCGAGGTCTTTCATAGAATCGTATTCAAGTATCCTTTTATGCTATCCAAAAATTATGTATTATTTCCAATCAACAATATGTCATAATATTAGAAATGCTACAGAGCTCCCACTCACTTTCTTGTAAATACAGGCTTCTCCAAAAGTCTGTATAAAACCATATGCTTTGATCACACTATCAAAGCGTATATTCCAACTTCGAGAGGCTTGCACCAGTCCATAAATGGATCGCTGGAGCTTGCACACTTTGTTAGCACCTTTAGGATCGACAAAACCTTCTGGTTGCATCATATACAACTCTTCTTTAAGATATCCATTAAGGAATGCAGTTTTGACATCCATTTGCCAAATTTCATAATCATAAAATGCGGCAAATGCTAACATGATTTGGACAGACTTAAGCATCACTACGGGTGAGAAAGTCTCATCGTAGTCAACTCCTTGAACTTGTCGAAAACCTTTCACAACAAGTCGAGCTTTGTAGACAGTAACATTACCGTTAGCATCAGTCTTCTTCTTGAAGATCCATTTATTTTCTATGGCTTGCCGATCATCGGGCAAGTCAACCAAAGTCCATACTTCATTCTCATACATGGATCCCATCTCAGATTTCACGGCCTCAAGCCATTTCGCGGAATCTGGGCTCATCATCGCTTCCTCATAGTTTGTAGGTTCGTCATGGTCTAGTAACATGACTTCCAGAACAGGATTTCCGTACCACTCTAGTGCAGACCATACTCTGGTTGACCTACGAGGTTCGGTAGTAACTTGATCTGAAGTTTCATGATCATCATCATTAACTTCCTCACTAATTGGTGTAGGAATCACTGGAACTGATTTCTGTGATGAACTACTTTCCAATTCGGGAGAAGGTACAATTACCTCATCAAGTTCTACTTTCCTCCCACTCACTTCTTTCGAGAGAAACTCCTTCTCTAGAAAGGATCCATTCTTAGCAACAAAAATCTTGCCTTCGGATCTGTGATAGAAGGTGTACCCAACAGTTTCCTTTGGGTATCCTATGAAGACACATTTCTCTGATTTGGGTTCGAGCTTATCAGGTTGAAGCTTTTTCACATAAGCATCGCAACCCCAAACTTTAAGAAACGACAACTTAGGTTTCTTGCTAAACCACAGTTCACATGGTGTCATCTCAACGGATTTAGATGGTGCCCTATTTAACGTGAATGCAACCGTCTCTAAAGCATAACTCTGAAATGATAGCGGTAAATCGGTAAGAGACATCATAGACTGCACCATATCTAATAAAGTACGGTTACGACGTTCGGACACACCACTACGCTGTGGTGTTCCAGGTGGCGTGAGTTGCGAAACTATTCCACATTGTTTCAAATGAAGACCAAACTCATAACTCAAATATTCACCTCCATGATCAGATCGTAGAAATTTTATTTTCTTGTTACGATGATTTTCCACTTCACTCTGATTTTTTAACTTCTCAAATGTTTCTGACTTATGTTTAATTAAGTAGACATACCCATATCTTCTCAAATCATCTGTGAAGGTCAGAAAATAACGATACCCGCCGCGAATCTCAACACTCATCGGACCACATACATCAGTATGTATTATTTCCAATAAGTCAGTGGCTCGCTCCATTGTTCTGGAGAACGGAGTCTTAGTCATCTTGCCCATGAGGCATGGTTCGCAAGTATCAAGTGATTCATAATCAAGTGATTCCAAAAGCCCATCAGCATGGAGTTTCTTCATGTGCTTTACACCAATATGACCTAATCAGCAGTGCCACAAATAAGTTGCACTATCATTATTAACTTTGCATCTTTTGGATTCAATATTATGAATATGGGTGTCACTACGATCGAGATTCAACAAAAATAGACCACTCATCAAGGGTGCATGACCATAAACGATATTACTCATATATATAGAACAACCATTATTCTCTGATTTAAATGAATAACCGTCTCGCATTAAACAAGATCCAGATATAGTGTTCATGCTCAATGCTGGCACCAAATAACAATTATTCAGGTCTAAAACTAATCCCGACAGTAGATGTAGAGGTAGTGTGCCGACGGCGATCACATCAACCTTGGAACCATTTCCGACGAGCATCGTCACCTCATCCTTAGCCAATCTTCGTTTAATCCGTAGCCCCTGTTTCGAGTTGCAAATATGAGCAACAGAACCAGTATCAAATACCCAGGCGCTGCTACGAGCATTAGTAAGGTACACATCAATAACATGTATATCAAAATATACCTTTCACTTTGCCATCCTTCTTATCTGCCAAATACTTGGGGCAGTTCCGCTTCCAGTGGCCAGTCCCTTTGCAGTAGAAGCACTCAGTTTCAGGCTTAGGTCCAGACTTGGGCTTCTTCCCTTGAGCAGCAACTTGCTTGCTGTTCTTCTTGATGTTCCCCTTCTTCCCTTTGCCCTTTTTCTTGAAACTAGTGGTCTTCTTAACCATCAACACATGATGCTCCTTCTTGATTTCTACCTCCGCAGGCTTTAGCATCGCGAAGAGCTCAGGAATTGTCTTTTCCATCCCTTGCATATTATAGTTCATCACGAAGCCTTTATAGCTTGGTGGCAGTGATTGAAGAACTCTGTCAATGACACTATCATCAGGAAGATTAACTCCCAGCTGAGTCAAGTGGTTATGGTACCCAGACATTTTGAGTATATGTTCACTAACAGAACTATTCTCCTCCATCTTGCAGCTATAAAACTTGTTGGAGACTTCATATCTCTCAACTTGGGCATTTGCTTGAAATATTAACTTCAACTCCTGGAACATCTCATATGCTCCATGACGTTCAAAACGTCTTTGAAGTCCTGATTATAAGCCGTAAAGCATGGCACATCGAATTATCGAGTAGTCATCAGCTTTGCTCTGCCAAATGTTCATAATGTCCGGAGTTGCTCCTGCAGCGGGTCTTGCACCTAGTGGTGCTTCCAGGACGTAATTCTTCTGTGCAGCAATGAGGAAATCCTGAAGTTATGGACCCAGTCCGTGTAGTTGCTACCATCATCTTTCAACTTAGCTTTCTCTAGGAACGCATTAAAATTCAAGGGAACGGTAGCACGGGCCATTGATCTACAACAACATAGATATGCAAAAACTATCAGGTACTAAGTTCATGATAAATTAAAGTTGAATTAATCATATTACTTAAGAACTCCCACTTAGACAGACATCCCTCTAGTCATCTAAATGATCACGTGACCCATATCAACTAAACCATGACCGATCATCACGTGGGATGGAGTAGTTTTCAATGGTGAATATCACTATGTTGATCATATCTACTATATGATTCAGGTTCGACCTTTCGGTCTCAGTGTTCCGAGGCCATATCTGCATATGCTAGGCTCGTCAAGTTTAACCCGAGTATTCTGCACGTGCAAAACTGGCTTGCACCCGTTGTATGTGAACGTAGAGCTTATCACACCCGATCATCACGTGGTGTCTCGGCACGACGAACTGTAGCAACGTTGCATACTCAGGGAGAACACGCATGCCTTGAAATTTAGTGAGAGATCATCTTATAATGCTACTGCCGTACTAAGCAAAATAAGATGCATAAAATATAAACATCACATGCAATCAAAATATGTGACATGATCTTGCGTTGGTTTTTCCCTTGAAGAGGAAAGGGTGATGCATCAAAGTAGAGATAAGTATTTCCCTCAGTTTGAGAACCACGGTATCAATCCAGTAGGAGACAATGCACAAGTCACCGAATACCTGCACAAACAATCAAACAACTTGCACCCAACGCGATAAAGGGGTTGTCAATCCCTTCACGGTTACTAGTAAAAGTGAGATCTGTTAGAGATAGATAAACGGTAAAGTAAATATTTTTGGTATTTTCGGTTTATATATCGGAAAGTAAAATATTGCAAAATAGTAGATCAGAAACTTATATGATGGAAAATAGACTCGGGGCCATTGGTTTCACTAGAGGCTTCTCTCAAGATAGAAAATGTCACGGTGGGTGAACAAATTACTGCCAGGCAATTGATAGAAAAGCGCAAAGTTATGACGATATCTAAGGCAATGATCATGAATATAAGCATCACATCCGTGTCAAGTAGACCGAAACGATTCTCCATCTACTACTATTACTCCACACATCGACCGCTATCCAACATGCATCTAGAGTATTAAATTCATAAAGAATGGAGTAAGGCATTAAGCAAGATGACATGATGTAGAGGAATTAACTCAGGCAATATGATCAAAACCCCATATTTTTATCCTCGATGGAAACAATACAATATGTGCCTTGCTGGCCCTACTGTCACTGGGAAAGGACACCGCAAGATTGAACCCAAAGCTAAGCACTTCTCCCATTGCAAGAAAAACCAATCTAGTTTGCCAAACCAAACCGATAGTTTGAAGAGAATTACAAAGATATCAAATCATGCATAAAAGAATTCAGAGGAGATTCAAATAATATTCATAGATAAGCTGATCATAAATCCACAATTCATCAGATCTCGGCAAACACACCGCAAAAAAAGTATTACATCGAATAGATCTCCAAGAACATCAAGGAGAACATGGTATTGAGAATCAAAGAGAGAGAAGAAGCCATCTAGTTACTAGCTATGGACCCGTAGGTCTGTGGTAAACTACTCACGCTTCATCGGAAGAGAAATAGAGTTGATGTAGAAGCCCTCCGTGATCGAATCCCCCTCCGGCAGGGTGCCAGAAAAGGTCCCTAGATGGGATCTCATGTGTACAGAAGGTTGCGGCGGTGGAGAAGTGTTTTCGTGGATGCTTCTGTTGGTTTGGGGATATATGGGAATATATAGGCGAAGAAATTAGGTCAGGGAGTGCACGAGGGGCCCACAAGGGTGGGAGGACGCGCCCTCCGTCCTTGTGGCCGCCTCGTGGATCTTCTGACTTCATCTCCAAGTCTCCTGGGTTTCTTCTGGTCCAAGAAAAATGATCGCGAATGTTTTGTTCCATTTGGACTTCGTTTGGTATTCCTTTTCTGGAAACTCAAAAACAAGGAAAAAACAGGAACTGGCACTGGGCTCTAGGTTAATAGGTTAGTCCCAAAAATAATATAAAATAGCATGTTAATGCATATAAAACATCCAAAATAGATAATATAATAGCATGGAACAATAAAAAATTACAGATACGTTGGAGACGTATCACAACACAGGCAAGAACCCTTCATTTGACTGATCTATTTTGAACTTCTTCAAAACTTTGCCAAGATATGTGCTCTGTGAAAATCCTATTAAGCTCCTTGATCTATCCCTATAGATCATGATGCCCAATATGTAAGCAGCTTCACCGAGGTCTTTCATTGAAAAATTCTTATTCAAGTATCCTTTTATGCTATCCAAAAATTATATATTATTTCCAATCAGCAATATGTCATCCACATATAACACCAAAATGCTATAGAGCTCCCACTCACTTCTTGTAAATACAGGCTTCGCCATAAGTCCGTTTAAAACCATATGCTTTGATCACATCATCAAAGCGTATATTCCAACTCCGAGATGCTTGCACCAGTCCACAGATGAATCGATGGAGCTTGCATACTTTGTTAGCACCTTTAGGATAAACAAAACCTTCTGGTTGCATCACATACAACTCTTCTTTAAGAAACCCGTATGCAGTTTTGACATCCATTTGCAAATTTCATAATCGTAAAATGCGGCAATTGCTAACATGATTCAGACAGACTTAAGCATCGCTACGGGTGAGAAAGTCTCATCGTAGTCAACCCCTTGAAATTGTCGAAAACCTTTCGCAACAAGTCGAGATTTATAGACAGTGATATTATCATCAGCGTCCGTCTTCCTCTTGAAGATCCATTTATTTTCAATGGCCTGCCGATCATCGAGAAAGTCCACCAAAGTCCATACTTTGTTCTCATACATGGATCCTATCTCAGGTTTCATGGCAAGCCATTTGTCGGAATCTGGGCTCATCATAGCTTCTTCATAGTTCGTAGGTTCGCCGTTGTCTAACAACATGACTTCTAAGACAGGATTACCGTACCACTCTGGTGCGGAACGTGTTCTGGTCGACTTACAAAGTTCAGTAGTAACTTGCTCCAAAGTTTCATGATCATCCTCATTAGCTTCCTCTCTAGTTGGTGTAGGCATCACGGGAACGGTTTTCTGTGGTGTGCTACTTTCCAATTCGAGAGAAGGTACAGTTACCTCATCAAGTTCTACTTTCCTCCCACTCACTTCTTTCGAGAGGAACCTTCTCTAGAAATGACCCATTCTTAGCAACAAAGATATTGCCTTTGGATCTATTGTAGAAGGTGTACCCAATGGTTTCCTTATGGTATCCTATGAAGACGCATTTCTCCGATTTGGGTTTGAGCTTTATCAGGCTGAAGCCTTTTGACATAAGCGTCGCATCCCCAAACTTAAAAAAAATAGCTTAGGTTTCTTGCCAAACCAAAGTTCATACGGTGTCATCTCAACGGATTTAGATGGTGCCCTATTTAACGTGAATGTGGCTGTCTCTAATGCATAACCCCAAAATGATAAAGGCAAATTGGTAAGAGACATCATAGAACGTACCATATCTAATAAAGTACGGTTACGACGTTCGGACACACCATTACGATGTGGTGTTCTAGGTGGCGTGAGTTGTGAAACAATTCCACATTGTTTTAAATGAAGACCAAACTTGTAAATCAAATATTCGCCTCCGTGATCAGATCGTAGAAACTTTGTTTTCTCGTCAAGATGATTCTCCACTTCACTCTGAAATTCTTTGAACTTTTCAAATGTTTCAGACTTGTATTTCATCAAGTTGATATACCCATACCTACTTAAATCATCTGTGAAGGTTAGAAAGTAACGATACCCACCGCGTGCCTGAACACTCATCGGACCGCATACATCGGTATGTATTATTTTCAGTAAGTCATTAGCTTGCTCCATTGTTCTAGAGAAAGGAGCTTTAGTCATCTTACCCATGCGGCATGGTTCGCAAGTATCAAATGATTCATAATCAAGTGATTCCAAAAGTCCATCCGCATGGAGTTTCTTCATGCGCTTTACACCAATATGACCTAAACGGGAGTGCCACAAGTATGTTGCACTATCATTATCAATTTTGCATCTTTTGGCATCAATATTATGAATATGTGTATCACTACGATCGAGATTCAACAAGAATAGACCATTCATTAAAGGTGCATGACCATAAAAGATATTACTCATATAAATAGAACAACCACTATTCCCTGACTTCAATGAATAACCTCTCGCAATAAACAAGATCCAGATATAATGTTCATGCTCAACGCTGGCACAAAATAAAAATTATTGAGGTCTAAAACTAATCCCGAAGGTAGATATAGAGGTAGCATGCCAACGGCGATCACATCGACCTTGGAACCATTCCCGACGCGCATACCTCATCCTTAGCCAATCTTTGTTTATTCCGCAGTTCCTGTTTTGAGTTACAAATGTGAGCAACCGAACCAGTATCTACGAGCATTGGTAAGGAACACATCAATAACATGTATATCAAATATACCTTTGTTCACTTTGCCATCCTTCTTATCCGCCAAGTATTTGGGGTAGTTCCGCTTCCAGTGACCATTTCCCTTGTAGTAGAAGCACTCAGTTCCAGGCTTGGGTCTAGCTTTGGGCTTCTTCACGGGAGCGGCAACTTGCTTGCCATTCTTCTTGAAGTTCCCTTTCTTTCCCTTGCCCTTTTTTCTTGAAACTAGTGGTCTTGTTAACCATCAATACTTGATGCTCCTTCTTGATTTCTACCTCTGCCGATTTCAGCATCGCGAAGAGCTTAGGAATCATTTTCGTCATCCCTTGCATATTATAGTTCATCACGAAGCCTTTGCAGCTTGGTGGCAGTGACTGAAGAACTCTGTCAATAACACTCTCACCTGGAAGATCAATTCCCAGCCGAGTCAAGTGGTTATGATACCCACACATTTTGAGTATGTGTTCACTGACAGAACTGTTCTCCTCCATCTTACAGCTATAGAACTTGTTGGAGACTTCATATCTCTCAACCCGTGCATTATCTTGAAATATCAACTTCAGCTCTTGGAACATCTCATATGCTCCGTGGCGTTCAAAACGTCTTTGAAGTCCCGGTTCTAAGCCGTAAAGCATGGTACACTGAACTATTGATTAGTCATCAGACCGTGTTTGCCAGGCGTTCACAACGTCTAGATTAGCGGGGGCGGGTCTGTCACCTAGCAGTGCATCAAGGACATAATTTTTTTGTGCAGCAGTGAGGATAACCCTCAAGTTACGGACCCAGTCCGTGGTAGTCATTAATGGTGAACATCTCTATGTTGATCATATCTACTATATGACTCACGTTCAACGTTTCGGTCTCCAGTGTTTCGAGACCATGTTTGTACATGCTAGGCTCGTCAAGTTTAACCCAAGTATTCTGCATGTGCAAAACTGTCTTACACCCGTTGTATGTGAACGTAGAGTCTATCACACTAGATCATCACGAGGCGCTTCAAAATGACAAACTTTGGCATGGTGCATACTCAGGGAGAACACTTTTATCTTGAACTTAAGTGAAGGGATCATCTTATAATGCTACCGTCTTTCTAAGGAAAATAAGATGCATAAAGGATAAACATCACATGCAATCAAAATATGTGACATGATATGGCCATCATCATCTTGTGCTTTTGATCTCCATCTCCAAAGCATTGCCATGATCTCCATCGTCACCGGATTGACACCTTGGTCTCTGTCATAGCGTCGGGGTCGTCTTGCCAACTATTGCTTCTACAACTATTGCTAACGCATAGTGATGAAGTAAAGCAATTACATGGCGCTTAGTGATTGACACGCAGGTCATACAATAATTAAAGACAACCCTAAGGCTCCGGCCGGTTCTCGTACTCACCGACATGCAAGTCGTGAACTTATTACATAACATGGTCATCTCATACATCAACATATATCACATCATATCTTGACCATATCACATCACAACATGCCCTGCAAAAACAAGTTAGATGTCCTCTACTTTGTTGTTGCAAGTTTTATGTGGCTGCTACGGGCTGAAGGAAATATGCTCTAGAGGCAATAATGAAGTTGTTATTTATATTTCCTTATATCATAATAAATGTTTATTATTCATGCTAGAATTGTATTAACCGGAAACTTGATACATGTGTGAATACATAGACAAAACACAGTGTCCCTAGTAAGCCTCTACTAGACTAGCTCGTTAACCAAAGATGGTTAAGTTTCCTAACCATATACATGTGTTGTACTTTGATGAACGGGACCACATCATTATGAGAATGATGTGATGGACAAGTCCCATCTGTTAGCTTAGCTTAATGATCGATAAGTTTTATTGCTATTGCTTTCTTCATATCATATACATATCCCTTTGACTATGAGATTATGAAACTCCCAAATACCAGAGGAATACCTTATGTGCTATCAAACGTCACAACGTAACTGGGTGATTATAAAGATGCTCTACGGGTATCTCCGAAGGTGTTTGTTGGGTTGGCATAGATCGAGATTAGGATTTGTCACTCCGAGTATCAAAGAGATATCTCTGGGCCCTCTCGGTAATGCATTATGGAACGAGTAAAGAGACTTGTCGGTAACGAGATTGAACTAGGTATGAAGATACCGACGATCGAATCTCGAGCAAGTAACATACCAATGACAAAGGGAATAACGTACGTTGTCATTACGGTACGACCAATGAAGATCTTCGTAGAATATGTGGGAACCAATATGAGCATCCAGGTTCCGCTGTTGGTTATTGACTGGAGAGGTGTCTCGGTCATGTCTACATAGTTCTCGAACCCGTAGGGTCCGCATGCTTAACGTTCGATGATGATTTTGTATTATATGAGTTATGTGATTTGGTGACCGGATGTTGTTCGGAGTCCCGGATGAGATCACGGACATGACGAGGGGTCTCTAAATGGTCGAGAGGTAAAGATTCATATATAGGACGATAGTATTTGGACACCGGAAGTGTTTCGGGGGTATCGGGTACGTATAGGGTCACCGGAAGGGGTTCCGGGTCACCCCCGGCAAACTATATGGGCCTAATGGGCCAAGAGAGGGACAGACCAGCCCCTAAGTGGCTGGTGTGCCCCCTATAGGCCGAAATAAGGGGGAAACAAAAGGAGAGAAGGGAGAAGGAAAGGGGAGGATTTAGCCTCCTCCTTTCCTTCCCCTCCCCCCTCTCTTTCCTTCCCCCTCCGACACTTATGGAAGGGGGGGTGGCCGACTTGTAGGAGGGCCCAAGTAGGATTACTCCTACTTGGGGCGCCCCTTGCTGCCCCTCTCCCTCTCCCACCTATATATATGTGTGTGTGGGGGCGGCACCGCTAGAACACACAACATCGATTCCTAGTCGTGTGCGGCGCCCCCCTCCACAGTTTACACCTTCGGTCATATTGTCGTAGTGCTTAGGCGAAGCCCTGCGCGGATCACTTCACCATCACCGTCACCATGCCGTCGTGCTGACGAAACTCTGCCTCGACACTTTGCTGGTTCAAGAGTTCGAGGGACGTCATCGAGCTGAACGTGTGCAGAACTCGGAGGTGCCGTACGTTCGGTGCTTGATCGGTCGGAACGAGAAGAAGTTCGACTACATCAACCGCGTTGTCAAACGCTTCCGCTTTCGGTCTATGAGGGTACGTGGACATGCTCTCCCCCTCTCATTGCTATGCATTCCTAGATAGATCTTGCGTGAGCTTAGGAATTTTTTTGAAATTGCATGTTACGTTTCCCAACAGTGGCATCCGAGCCAGGTCTATGCGTAGATGATATGCACGAGTAGAACACAAAGAGTTGTGGGCGGTGATCATCATACTGCTTACCACCAATGTCTTATTTTGATTAGGCGGTATTGTTGGATGAAGCGGCCTAGACCAACCTTACATGACCATGTTCATGAGACCGGTTCCACCGAAAGACATGCAACTAGTTTTGCATAAAGGTGGCTGGCGGGTGTCTGTTTCTCCAACTTTAGTTGAATCGAATTTGACTGCGGCCGGTCCTTGTTGAAGGTTAAAACAGCAAACTTGATAAATCACCGTTGTGGTTTTGATGCGTAGGTAAGAACGGTTCTTACTAGAAGCCCATAGTAGCCGCATAAAACTTGCAACAAGAAAGTAGAGGACGTCTAACTTGTTTCGCAGGGCATGTTGTGATGTGATATGGTCAAGACATGATGTGATATACGTTATTGTATGAGATGATCATGTTTTGTAAAAGTTATCGGCAACTGGCAGGAGCCTTATGGTTGTCGCTTTATTGTATGAAATGCAAACGCCATGTAATTGCTTTACTTTATCACTATGCGTTAGCGATAGTTGGCGAGACGACCACGATGCTACGATGGAGATCAAGGTGTCAAGCCGGTGACGATGGAAATCATGATGGTGCTTTGGAGATGGAGATCAAAGGCACGAGATGATGGCGGCCATATCATGTCACATATTTTGATTGCATGTGATGTTTATCTTTTATGCATCTTAATTTGCTTAGTATAGCGGTAGCATTATAAGATGATCCCTCACTAAAATTTCAAGGTATCAGTGTTCTCCCTGAGTATGCACCGTTGCGACAGTTCGTCGTGCCGAGACACCACGTGATTATCGGGTGTGATAAGCTCTACGTTCACATACAACGGGTGCAAGACAGTTTTGCACATGCGGAATACTCGGGTTAAACTTGATGAGCCTAGCATGTACAGACATGGCCTCGGAACACTGGAGACCGAAAGGTCGAACGTGAATCATATAGTAGATATGATCAACATAGAGATGTTCACCATTGAAAACTACTCCATCTCACGTGATGATCGGACATGTTTAGTTGATATGGATCACGTGATCATTTAGATGACTTGAGGGATGTCTATCTAAGTGGGAGTTCTTAAGTAACATGATTAATTGAACTTAATTTATCCTGAACTTAGTCTTGATAGTTTTTGCATATCTATGTTGTAGATCAATGGCCCGTGCTACTGTTCCCTTGAATTTTAATGCATTCCTAGAGAAAGCTAAATTGAAAGATGATGGTAGCAACTACATGGACTAGTCCATAACTTGAGGATTATCCTCATTGCTGCACATAAGAATTATGTCGTTGATGCACCACTAGGTGTCGAGCCCCCTCCCGCTAATGTAGACGCTTTGAACGTCTGGCAAACGGGGTCTGATGACTACTCTATAGTTCAGTGTGCCATGCTCTATGGCTTAGAATCGGAAGTTCAAAGACGTTTTGAACGTCATGGACCATATGAGATGTTCCAGGAATTGAAGTTAATATTTCAAGCAAATGCTCGAGTTGAGAGATATGAAGTCTCCAACAAGTTCTACAGCTGCAAGATGGAGGAGAACAGTTCTGTCAGTGAAGACATACTCAGAATGTGTGGGTATCATAACAACTTGACTCAGCTGGGAGTTAATCTTCTAGATGATACTGTTATTGGCAGAGTTCTTCAATCACTGCCACCAAGCTAGAAAGGCTTCGTGATGAACTATATGCAAGGGATGGATAAGACAATTCCCGAGCTCTTCGCTATGCTCAAAGCTGCGGAGGTAGAAATCAAGAAAGAGCATCAAGTGTTGATGGTTAACAAGACCACTAGTTTCAAGAAAAAGGGCAAGGGAAAGAAGGGGAACTTCAAGAAGAATAGCAAGCAAGTTGTCACTCCCGGGAAGAAGCCCAACTCTGGACCCAAGCCTGAAACTGAGGTCTTCTACTGCAAAGGGACTGGCCACTGGAAGCGGAACTGCTCCAAGTATTTGGCGAATAAGAAGGATGGGAAAGTGAACAAAAGTATATTTGATATACATGTTATTGATGTGTACCTTACTAATGCTCGTAGTAGCGCCTGGGTATTTGATACTGGTTCTGTTGCTCATATTTGCAACTCGAAACAGGGGCTACAGATTAAACGAAGATTGACTAAGGACGAGGTGACGATGCGCGTTGGGAATGGTTCCAAGGTCGATGTGATCGCCGTCGGCACTTTACCTCTACATCTACCTTCGGGGTTAGTTTTAGACCTGAATAATTGTTATTTGGTGTCAGCGTTGAGTATGAACATTTTATCTGGATCTTGTTTGATGCGAGACGGTTATTCATTTAAATCAGAGAATAATGGTTGTTCTATTTATATGAGTAATATCTTTTATGGTCATGCACCCTTGAAGAGTGGTCTATTTTTGTTGAATCTCGATCGTGGTGGTACACATATTCATAATATTGATGCCAAAAGATGCAAAGTTGATAATGATAGTGCAACATATTTGTGGCACTGCCGTTTAGGTCATATTGGTATAAAGCGCATGAAGAAACTCCGATGGACTTTTGGAATCACTTGATTATGAATCATTTGATGCTTGCGAACCATGCCTCATGGGCAAGATGACTAAGACTCCGTTCTCCGGAAGAATGGAGCGAGCCACTGACTTATTGGAAATAATACATACCGATGTATGCGGTCCGATGAGTGTTGAGGCTCGCGGCGGGTATCATTATTTTCTAACCTTCACAGATGTTTTGAGCAGATATGGGTATATCTACTTAATGAAACACAAGTCTGAAACATTTGAAAAGTTCAAAGAATTTCAGAGTGAAGTAGAGAATCATCGTAACAAGAAAATAAAGTTTCTACGATCTGATCGCGGAGGCGAATATTTGAGTTACGAGTTTGGCCTTCATTTAAAACAATGCGGAATAGTTTCACAACTCAGGCCACCTGGAACACCACAGCGTAATGGTGTGTCCGAAAGTCGTAACCATACTTTATTAGATATGGTGCGATCTATGATGTCTCTTACCGATTTACCACTATCGTTTTGGGGTTATGCATTAGAGACAGCCGCATTCACATTAAATAGGGAACCATCTAAATCCGTTGAGACGACACCGTATGAACTGTGGTTTGGCAAGAAACCTAAGCCGTCGTTTCTTAAAGTTTGGGGTTGCGATGCTTATGTGAAAAAGCTTCAGCCTGATAAGCTCGAACCCAAATCAGAGAAGTGCGTCTTCATAGGATAGCCAAAAGAAACTGTTGGGTACACCTTCTATCACAGATCCAAAGGCAAGATCTTTGTTGCTAAGAATGGATTCTTTCTAGCGAAGGAGTTTCTCTCGAAAGAAGTGAGTGGGAGGAAAGTAGAACTTGATGAGGTAATTGTACCTTCACTCGAATTGGAAAGTAGCTCATCACAAAAAAATGTTCCCGTGATGCCTACACCAACTAGAGAGGAAGCTAATGATAATGATCGTGAAACTTCAGATCAAGTTAATACCGAACCTCGTAGGTCAACCAGAGTACGTTTTGCACCAGAGTGGTACGGTAATCCTGTTTTGGAAGTCATGTTACTAGACCATGACGAACCTACGAACTATGAGGAAGCGATGATGAGCCCAGATTCCGCAAAATGGCTTGAGGCCATGAAATCTGAGATGGGATCCATGTATGAGAACAAAGTATGGACTTTGGTTGACTTGCCCAATGATCAGCAAGCCATAGAGAATAAATGGATCTTCAAGAAGAAGACTGACGCTGATGATAATGTTACCGTCTACAAACCTCGACTTGTTGCAAAAGGTTTTCGACAAGTTCAAGGAGTTGACTACGATGAGACTTTCTCACCCGTAGCGATGCTTAAGTCTGTCCGAATCATGTTAGCATTTGCCGCATTTTATGATTATCAAATCTGGCAAATGGACGTCTGATACATCTCCAACGTATCTATAATTTTTCATTGTTCCATGCTGTTATATTATCATTCTTGGATGTTTTATAATCATTTTATATCACTTTTTGGTACTAATCTATTGAGATAGTGCCAAGTGCCAGTTGCTGTTTTTTGCATGTTTTATACATCATAGGAAATCAATACCAAACGGAGTCCAAACGCAGCGAAACTTTTTGTGGATTTTTTTGGATGAGAAGACAACGAATGGGCCGAAGAAGCACCTGGGGGCTGCTCCGAGGGGAGCACAACCCACCAGAGCGCGCCTGGAGGCCCAAGCGCGCCCTTGTGGGTTGTGCCCACCTAGGGTGCCCCCCCGGACCGCCTCTTTACTCTATAAATACCCCAATATTCCAGAAACCCTAGGGGAGTCGACGAAAATCAATTCTAGCTGCCGCATCGTCTAGAGCCACCTGATCCAATCTAGACACCATCACTGAGGGGTTCACCACTTCCATTGGTGCCTCTCCGATGATGCATGAGTAGTTCTTTGTAGACCTTCGGGTCTGTAGTTAGTAGCTAGATGGCTTCCTCTCTCTCATTTGATTCTCAATACAACGGTCTCTTGGAGATCCATATGATGTAACTCTTTTTGCGGTGTGTTTGTCGGGATATGAACTTTGAGTTTATGATCAGATCTATCTTTTTATCCATGAAAGTTATTTGAGTCTTCTTTGATCTCTTATATGCATGATTGCTTATAGCCTCGTATTTCTTCTCTGATATTTGGGTTTTGTTGGGGATATAACTATTAGAGTTAACCCACCCAGGAGGGGCCGGGTTAACTCCTTGGCAGTTTATCAAGACAAAGCCCATGAAGATGCTTAAGGCAGTAGTTCACTACGCAGATTCATCAAGGGTCTGAAGCCCAAAGGCGATTTAAGGCCCAAACAAGTGTAAACCGCCATATATGTGTAACTTGTATTATAAGGCATGTATAGTTAGTCACCGAGCCGGAGACATTGTTTATGATCCGGCCGGGACTCTGTAAGCTGCGGGGCGTCGACCTGTGTATATAAAGGGACGACCCGGCGGTGACTTAGGACAAGAGACAACAAATCAAAAGCTAGGTGAAGCGTATTCGCTCCCTGGTAATCGAGGCATAAGCAATACCACCTCAAACTGGATTAGGCCTTTAACTTCACCGCAAGGGGCCGGACCAGTATAAACTCCTATGTCCTTTGTCCCTTTTAACCCCTTTAAGCTAACCTAGTGCGATGGCTCCACGACTAAGTCCTCACGCTAGGACATCTACCGTGACAAATCCACGATAGTTGGCGCCCACCGTGGGGCTCTCGCACGGTGGTTTCGAGTTCTTGAAGGGCAACTTCGAAAAGATCAAGGGATATGCTGTGGGCCAGATGACCAAGCGTCGTCGCGGCAAGCTCTACATCAACGATGCAGGCTGGGGCCCCGAGGCCGGCTCAATTGAGTACGGGTACCGGGTCCCCTTCGGCGGAATTCACGTCTTCATCGCAAGATCGGTGAGCCGGGCCCTGAGTCGGACATCTACACCGACATCATCAAGATGGCTCAGCGTGCACGACCTGCCCGAGTTCAGCCCGCTGTGAAACGTGCCTTCGTGGGATTCATCCATGGGGCGGGATCTGAAGACAGATCTGTGTCTGGTGGTGACACAGTCGCCTATTCTCAGTCGCCTATCCATGGGGAGTTATTCCGATGGCAACAGTATTCCGGACCCCTATGAGCCGCCAAGTAGGGCTGCAATCTTCATTGCCGGCACTCAGCCAGTACAGAATTCTTCGACTGCGGCAGCAATAATCTTCAGGTCAGCAACGGCAACGGCTGCCGGGCCAGGAGGCCCTGTGCGCCCGCCGGCTCAGGTTTTGACTGACTTGCTGGATAAATTAACAACATTGTTAATAGCAGAGGTTAACCCGGCAGATCAAGATCAACATAACGCGGAAGTTGCAAAACTCCGAGATCAGATAGCTCAATCCAAGGAGGATTTGGTGGCTGAGGACGTGAGGATGACAACGGAATGGGCTGCTCTCGATGCTCAGGCACAACGGATCCAGGCTGATTCCTTCCAGCTCTCATTGGATCAGAACGCTTCGAACGACGTCATGAGGAGAAGGCACCGGAGTCGTCTGCCTCCGGCTTATGAGGCGAGGAACCTCTTCAACACACCTGGTGGAGGGACCAGTGACCCGCCAGAGGTAACCCGGGCGGTAACCGCGCCTAGGGCTGGAGCGCCGGTTCAGCCATGCACAACAGATCCGCTTTGTCTGAACAATACCCCACCAGAATATGTGCCGATGCCGCCGGGTCATTATTCTAACCCTTTGGATAATATGATCGCTACAGCGTCACGATTGGCGGCTCTCCCAGTGGAAGGCGAGTCTCTAGCTGCGATTGAAATGTGAAGGGCTAGGGAGCTTCTTCAGACCGCATTGGTACAGTAGGAGGCTTATTCTTACAGTCGTGAGAGGATTTACTCAACCCCTCACCCAAGCCGGAGTTATAGCAGGTATATTGATGAGCCGGCTGTGTCAAGTAGTGAACGACACCGTAACCCGCCCCGTGGACATGACCCAGCGCACGGTGGAGCTAATGCTCAGAACATGGTGGATCAGGGAAGAGCACATCGAGAGGATGAGCTGGCGGCTCAGTACGCGGCTCGTCAACATTCTCCGATTCATCCGACAACTTCAGTAGAAACAGGCGTGACCTTCAGAACTTTGGGTGTACCGTGTTTGGTGCCGGCTCTGCGTAATGAGAGTTTGCCCAAGGATGTCAAGGGTCCTTGTAAGGTGCCTAACTACACAGCCGACTTACCCCCTGAAGCATGGGTTGAAAGTTACGAGATGGCCATGGAATAGCTGGATGTTAGCGATGCTGCATGCGCTAAGTATTTCACCATGATGTTGGATGGGACAGCCTGTACTTGGTTGAAAGGGCTGCCTGCCAACTCCATCAGGTCATGGGCCGAGTTAAAAGCCCGTTTTATTCAAAATTTTAAAGATACAGGCAAGTAGCCTATGTCAATTGTGGATCTGGATGCCTGTGTCCAAGAAGAGGGTGAGTCAACAACCCATTGGGTGCGCCGGGTTTCCACTATCCTGCATTCATCGGATCGCATCAATGCTGGCTCAGCAGTTTTGATGTTGGAGAAGAATTGCCATCTTATGCCCCTCAAACAGAAGCTAGGGCGGCTTAAACGCCACTGCAGCGACATGGGGGAGCTAATGGCGACTTTGGTTAAGTATGCCGACTTTGATGGTACCAAGGACCCCGAGTCTAATGATGAAAGGCCGGGAAAGGGAAAGAAGAGTAGCCACACCAAGGGACAACATCATAACCCTGCAAGTCAGGGGGGCAATGGTAAGCGCAAGGCGGATAATAGTTTGGATTTCGGGGCCAATACCAACACGCAGAATTATAACCAATGTCATAAGGGGAGGCCAGCTCAGTATGGAGTATTCAACCTAGAAGCAGTGATGAACCAGCCGTGTCCAAGGCACAGAACAAAGGAGAGGCCATCAAAACATTTGTGGAAGGATTGTTTTATCATGAAGCAATTCAGAGAGTCTCATCTTTTCCAGCACGGCCATGGCCCGAACGGCGGTTCAGGGTCCGGCCCTAATGGTCCGGGTCATGGAGGTGGCGGTTCAAGCTCCGGTTTTCAAAACCAAGGCCATCAGGGTGGTTACAACCAGCAGAATAATCAGGGGAATCAGCAGCAATAGCAGTCCGGTTATCAGAATAATCCGAAGAAGTTGAATAGTGGGCAGTACCACGTCTTCACCACGAGTCTTTGCAAGCGGGATCAGAAGCTCCATAAAAGGGCTATGAACGCCGTTGAGCCGGCGGTTCCCCGTTACTTGCGATGGTCTGAGCAACCCATTATGTGGAGTCGTGAGGATCACCCGCCTCGGGTTGATAATCCGGGTCACTTAGCTTTGGTGGTGGCACCTCAGGTTGGAGGAGACAAGTTCACTAAGGTACTCATGGATGGAGGTAGCAGTATTAATATCCTCTATTATGATACTTTCCATCATATGGGGTTGACTGACAAGAATCTTAAGCCGTCCAAAACTATTTTCCATGGGGTGGTGCCTGGTAAGTCGGCGTATCCTGTTGGCAAAATTGCTTTGGAAGTAGCCTTTGGGGATGAACATGATTCCAGGGCCGAGACGTTAACCTTTGAAGTGGTCAAGATTCAAAGCCCGTATCACGCTCTGTTTGGACGGCCGGCTTATGCCAAGTTCATGGCACGACCTTGTTATGTTTATCTACAACTCAAGATGTCGGGTTACAAGCGGACTATCACAGTGCATGGAAGCCAGAAGATAGCCTTGGAGTGTGAAGAGGGTGATGCTGCTTACGCTGAGTCGGTCTGTGTGACCGAGGAGTTGAAGTTTTACAAAGACAATGTTGACCCGGCGGATATGACATCTTTGAAAAAGCCAACTATGGAGCATGACCTGGCGTTGAAGTTTAAGTTGGCAGATGATACTAAGCTAGTTGACTTCGTTCATGGCAATTCATCCAAACAGTTCAGTATGGGTGCTAATCTGGATCCAAAATAGGAAAGTGCGCTCATCGAGTTCATCCGTGAGAACCGGGACATCTTTGCATGGAAACCTTTTGATATGCCGGGTGTACCGAGGGAACTCGCTGAGCACACTCTCAATATTGATCTGAAGTTTAAGCCGGTCAAGCAATTCCTTCGTCGGTTTAATGAAGAAAGGCGCAAGGCCATTGGAGAGGAAGTGGCCCGGCTCTTGGCGGCTGGGTTCATTGTTGAAGTTTTTCATCCTGAGTGGTTGGCTAACCCGGTGTTGGTGCTTAAGAAGAACGACACTTGGCGTATGTGTGTGGACTACACGGACTTAAACAAGGCTTGTTAGGCTGATCCTTTTGCTCTCCCCCGTATTGATCAAATTATTGATGCTACGGTGGGTTGTGAGCGCTTAAGCTTTTTGGATGCTTATTCCGGTTATCATCAGATCAAGATGGCAGTTAAGGACCAGGAGAAGACAACTTTTATAACTCCTTTTGGAGCCTTCTGCTATGTGTCTATGCCTTTCGGACTCAAGAGTGCCCAGGCGACTTACCAACGGTGTGTGCAAAATTTCCTTCATAATCAAATCGGGCGTAATGTTCATGCTTATGTGGATGACATTGTGGTGAAATCCAAAAAGAAGGAGACCCTAATTGATGATTTGAAGGAAACCTTTGACAATCTCCGGGTTTATAAGATGATGCTTAACCCGGCCAAGTGTGTGTTTGGTGTACCAGCTGGTAAGCTTTTGGGTTTTCTGGTTTCTGAACGCGGTATTGAAGCTAACCCGGAGAAGATAAAAGCCATCACCTCTCTGGCTAAGCCGGCGTGTATTAATGATGTTCAGCGTTTGGCGGGTCGTATTGCGGCCTTAAGCCGGTTCATAAGCTGGTTGGGTGAGAAGGCTATCCCTCTTTACCAGATGATGAAGAAGACATATCACTTTGTTTGGAGTGATGCTGCTAATCAAGCGTTTGAGGATTTGAAGAGACAGTTGGCTGAGCCGCCCATTCTCGCTGCTCTCATTGACAAAGAGCCTTTGTTGTTGTATGTGACTGCCAATAGCCGAGCTGTCAGTGTAGCCATTGTGGTGGAAAGGAAGGAGACAGGCAAGGAATATCCGGTTCAATGGCCGGTTTACTAATATCAGGTCCTTATTGAGTCCAAACGGAGGTATCCACATTGGCAGAAGCTTGTGTATGGGGTTTTTATGGCTAGTTGGAAGCTTAAGCAGTATTTTCTGGGTCATCCTATCACTGTGGTTAGTTCTGCCCCCTTAGGGGATATCATTCAAAACAGAGAAGCCACAGGTCGGGTAGCCAAGTGGGCCATTGAGCTTGGGCCTCATGGTTTAAAGTATGTGCCCCGTACAGCCATCAAGTCTCAAGCACTTGTGGATTTTATCAATGATTGGACAGAGTTACAGATGCCTGAAGAAAAACTGGATAACACGTTACCTCTCAAAATTATTTTCATCTCTGTTTTAGCTTCGAGCTCTGGCACCTCTGCAAATCCCTGCTTCCCTTTGCGAAGGGCCTATCTTTTAATTTTATGCAAGAGTCAGTAGTATTCCTTCTCATTCCAACCTACTCTTTAGTTGGCAAGCATCATGTGATGGAAAGATCTGAGCATATATGGCCATTCAAATATATTTGATCATGAATTATTATTGTTGACAATTATCTATATGATAAATAAGTTGGGAGGCGAAACATTAAGCCCCTCTCTTTCTCTGTGTTCGATGGATGTTATTTGTTCTAAAAATATGCTTTGAGTGGTAGCAATCATGGAAGACTAAAAGATAGTTGAGTATGTGAAGTTTGCTGAATCAAAGCTCTGACATAGACTCTTCCTGAAAATAAGATGAATTGTAATTGTTTGATGACTAATAACACGTTTTGTTAGTTTTCAAGAAAGTTTATGATCTATACCTTAACATGCGAATAGCTTGTTACTTGATCATGAAAAGTTCTATGAGTTGAGCTACTGTTATGACATATGATGATGCTAGAAAAGGTGATTGAAATTATCATTGATCAAACTTATGCACCTGCTAGCATTCACACTTCATAAATTATTTCTTTTATCATTTACCTACTCGAGGACGAGCAGGAATTAAGCTTGGGGATGCTGATACGTCTCCAACGTATCTATAATTCATGAAGTATTCATGCTATTATATTATCCATCTTGGATGTTTTATGGGCTTTACTATGCACTTTTATATTACTTTTGGGACTAGCCTATTGACCCAGAGCCTAGTGCCCGTTTCTGTTTTTTCCCTTGTTTCAGTGTTTCATAGAAAAGGAATATCAAACGGAGTCCAAACGGAATGAAACCTTCGAAAAAGTTATTTTTGGAAAGAAAGCAATACGGGAGACTTGGAGTGCACGTCAGGGGATCAACGAGGAGAGCACGAGGCAGGGGGCGCGCCCACCCCCTGGGCGCGCCCTCCACCCTCGTGGGCCCCTCGTGGCTCCTCTTACCGACTTCTTTCGCCTATATATCTCCATATACCCTAAAACCATCGGGGAACAGAACAGATCGGGAGTTTCGCCGCCGCAAGCCTCTGTAGCCACCAAAAACCAATCGGGACCCTGTTCCGGCACCCTGCCGGAGGGGGGATCCCTCACCGGTGGCCATCTTCATCATCCCGACGCTCTCCATGACGAGGAGGGAGTAGTTCACCCTCGGGGCTGAGAGTATGTACCAAGTACCAGTGCTATGTGTTTGATCTCTCTCTCTCTCTCTCTCTCTCGTGTTCTTGAGGTGGTACGATCTTGATGTATCGTGAGCTTTGCTATTATAGTTGGATCTTATGATGTTTCTCCCCCTCTACTCTCTTGTAATGGATTGAGTTTTCCCTTTGAAGTTATCTTATCGGATTGAGTCTTTAAGGATTTGAGAACACTTGATGTATGTCTTACATGTGCTTATCTGTGGTGACAATGGGATATCACGTGATCTACTTGATGTATGTTTTGGTGATCAACTTGCGGGTTCAGTGACCTTGTGAACTTATGCATAGGGGTTGGCACACGTTTTCGTCTTGACTCTCCGGTAGAAACTTTGGGGCACTCTTTGAAGTTCTTTGTGTTGGTTTGAATAGATGAATCTGAGATTGTGTGATGCATATCGTATAATCATGCCCGCGGATACTTGAGGTGACATTGGAGTATCTAGGTGACATTAGGGTTTTGGTTGATTTGTATCTTAAGGTGTTATTCTAGTATGAACTCTATGATAGATCGAACGGAAAGAATAGCTTCGTGTTATTTTACAACGGACTCTTGAATAGATCGATTAGAAAGGATAACTTTGAGGTGGTTTCGTACCCTACAATAATCTCTTTGTTTGTTCTCCGCTATTAGTGACTTTGGAGTGACTCTTTGTTGCATGTTGAGGGATATTTATATGATCCAGTTATGTTATATTGTTGAGAGAACTTGCACTAGTGAAAGTATGAACCCTAGGCCTTGTTTCAATGCATTGCAATACCGTTTACGCTCACTTTTATCATTAGTTACCTTGCTGTTTTTATATTTTCAGATTACAAAAACCTTTATCTACCATCCATATTGCACTTGTATCACCATCTCTTCGCCGAACTAGTGCACCTATACAATTTACGATTGTATTGGGTGTGTTGGGGACACAAGAGACTCTTTGTTATTTGGTTGCAGGGTTGCTTGAGAGAGACCATCTTCATCCTACGCCTCCCACGGATTGATAAACCTTAGGTCATCCACTTGAGGGAAATTTGCTACTGTCCTACAAACCTCTACACTTGGAGGCCCAACAACGTCTACAAGAAGAAGGTTGTGTAGTAGACATCAGGCAGCCGTTTGCCAAGTCTGTCGGCTCAAGATCAGCTAGCCACGCTTTGGCATGGGTTAGTGCGGTCAGTGCACCGGCTCTTGCAGCTGAGTTCTTCAGCTCTTCAATGCGCACAGGTAGCATCGATAGCTTTTCCAATGTATCCTTGATAAGGGTTGGAGCCGGTTTGTTGTGAGCCGCTGTGCAGATAACCCATTGTGCACCAGTATATAACTGTTCTACGAGTGTATAGGCGGCTTTCAATTTTTTCCGCATATCTGAGCCAAGATGGGTAACCCGGGATCCTGTTTTATCAAGGACGATTGGTAAGCCGGAGCACATTGGTTAACATATGTTAAGGAAAGGATTAAGAGAAAATGGCAGCAGTCATGGCATTTATTTGCTGTTTTAAGCCGGCGAGCTCTGCAGTTATCGGGTTAAGGGCTGCTTTAGCGTCTTCAGCCCTCTTCAGCAGGGCTGCCTTTTTTGTATCCCAGCCAGCTTGTTCAGCTTTGAAACCTTCCTTCAGTTTCTCCATTGCTACTAAGGCACTAGTCAATTCATCCGTGGCCTTGGAGGTCTCTGCTTGTTGAGACTTGATATTTTCTTGAAGGTCGGCGACTTGGGATTCTTTACTGCTAAGCTCAGTCTACAAAAGGTAAAACAATAAATAAGAGGCAATGAATTTATTGGAAGTCCTAAGCATAATACAGGTATTATACTTAGCACTTGGGGCCTAATGTCCATTGCTTCTTAAAACTACTATGAAGTCCCAAGCACAATACATGTATTATACTTGGCACTTGGGGGCTAATGCATATTGCTCTTATAAAAATGAACTCATTTGTTGACCCGGATAAACGGCAATGATCCGGTCTATGACACTATGAAAAAAGACACATCCGTGACATTTTGGGCCGAACGAATTTTTTTTCTGTCATACTTATGACACTTCTATGACGATAATTGTGACAAAACCCAGTATCATCATAGATGTGGTGGGCTCCTACTTCTATGACAAAAAATCATGATAGAAAATGGGCTTTTCGTCCTGGGCGGGCCAGAGACGCAGCTGCATGACATTCTTTGGGCCGTCCATGACGGAAAAAACCGTGGTAGAAGCGAGGGTGAGGAAAATATCGGGGTGTTCCCGGTTACGGTGGGTGGTCGGGGCCGAGCGATGCGCATTTCTCTCGAACATGCACGCGCGTGGGTGCGAGGCGTTGGGCTCTAACTGAACCTGAGCGAGGCTTTGGGCTCTAACTGAACCCGAGCGATTGCACTGCAGGCTACGCATTACTGAACCCCAGCGATCGATCGATGGCTGTTAACTGAACCCGATCGAGCGATTCCTTCGCTACTGCTGCTAACTGAAGCCGATCGATGCTGCCTCTGGATGAACAGTGAGCGTTGCTGGGGGGGTTTGGATGAACAGTTCCCGGTGGGGGTGGATGAACAGGACCCCGTGGTGTTGCCTCTGGATGAGCAGGACCCGGATCGATCGAGCCGGTTGGGGCTGGATGAACAGGACCCCGTGGAGGGCTGGATGAACAGTAGCCGGTGGAGGGCTGGATGAACAGGAGCCCGTGGAGGGGTGGTTGAACAGGAGCCCGTGGAGAAGGCTGGTTGAATAGTAGCCGATGGAGTAGCGCGCGGTGGAGGCTGGATGAACATGAGCTCGTGGATGAACAGTCGCAGGTGGAGGCTGGAGGAGGTCGACGGTGGATGAACAGTAGCCCGTGGAGGCTGGAGGGGGTCGACGGTGGAGATGAACAGTATCCCGTGGAGTCCCGTTTTGCGGTACGCCACACCCCTCCCGATCAACAGGACCCCCATTTCGACCGTACCGCTCCAACACAAGTCCGTTTCCTCTGTCTTGCGGTACGCCACACCCCTCCCGATCAACAGGACCCCCGTTTCGACCGTAGGAGGTCCGTTTCCTCCGTTTTGCGGTACACCAGACCCCTCCCGATGAACAGAAACCCGTTTCGACCATGGCCGGTCGAACACAAGGCCGTTTCCTCCGTTCTACGGTAGGCCAGGCCTCGTTTCCATCGGCTGTTCCATTCCAAGCCCTCCCGATGAACACGACGACGCATTCCGTTCCGACCCAGCTGGTTGGCTCCCCATGAACACGATAACGATGTTGTTTCTCCGTTCCGACCCAGCCATGTGCACGAGCCCTGGCCGTACGTACGCGCGAGTAGGCGTTCGAGACCCCGCCCGTATGTACGTACATGGCCGTATTTACTTTCTTGCACCCTGGCCGTTGTACGTACGTGTACATGCTACGTGCGCGCCTCTACTACGACACGTGCGCGCCTCTACATCGACCAGTATGTACGTACACGTTCGCGACCAGAATGACAACGCTACGTACGCTTCGACCAGGTGGGTCCCGACTATCAGGCACTTCCTTGCGTGCGAAGATGTAGCTGGTGGGTCCCAGCAGTCAGGGGGCGAATCGTTTTTTTGCCCGGACGCACTTCCTTGCGTGTGAAGATGTCGCTGGTAGGTCCCAGCAGTCAGGGGGGAAACGTCTTTTTGTGAAATACGGTTGCCCGTCCGATGGGTCCCTGCTGTCAGGTGGAGGAATCATTAATTTTCCGCGTAATAAGGAGGCACTTCCTTGCTGCGGCCGTGGACCCAGTTGTCAGCCTCTCCATGTACAGTCCATGTCCGATGGAAGTCATTCCTTGACCACGTTGACCATGCCGCGCCGAGAGCACCAGGGCGGTGGACGACGGCGAGGCCTAGGAAGGGGACGACGCGGAGCCGGGGAAGACGCGGAAGTGGATGCCCACGCGTAGAGGAGTATGAGGGTTCACTGGTTCGCTGCAGTGTGAGGCTGCCATCACCGCAGAATAACACTGGGTGTGGGTGAGTAGAGGGATGGCCTAGCCAGCGGTGGGAGTAGTAGGGGGCGGTGAGGCCTCCGCCGCATCGCAGCCGGCCACGGGAGGCAGGAGCACGAGGCACGACCGGCGCTGGTTTGAGCGGTTGGAGCAAGAAGACCAGAGGTTGAAGAAGCACTACAGCCGTTGGATGGACATCGTACGGTCACTGGAGCTAGAATCGTGCATATTGACTAAGTTGACAAAGCCCTCCGTCCCCGTCAACTTAGTAGGCCCACAAGTTAGCCTGGCACTATACTGGGTCCCAGCTAGCAGGGGGAGTATTCATTTTTTGTGCGTAATAAGGAGGCACTTCCTTGCGTGCGAAGATATAGCTGGTGGGTCCGAGCTGTCAGTGGCGGTAACGTTTTTTTCGCGAAATATAGAGGCCCTTTCGGTGGGTCCCAGATGTCAGGTGGAGGAATCATTATTTTGCGCGTAATAAGGAGGCATTTCCTTGCATGCGGCCGTGGACCCAGCTGTCAGCCTCTCCATGTACAGTCCACTTCAGATGCATGTCGGTCGTTGACCATGTTGACTAGGCCGCGCCGAGAGCACCAGGGCGGTGGACGACGGCGAGGCCTAGGAAGGGAATGACACGGAGGCAGGGAAGACTCGGCAGTTGTTTCCCACGCGGAGGGGAGTACGACTGTACGAGGGTTTACTGGTTCGTCTGCCATCGCCGGAGAATAACAGCAGGTGTGGGTAAGTAGAGGGATGGCTAGGCCAGCAATGGGAGTATGTTGGGGGCGGTGAGGCCTGCGCGGCAGCACAGCCGGCCGTGGGGAGGAGGGAGCAGGCAGTCCCGCCGGCGCTTGTTTGAGCGGCTGGAGCAGGAAGAGCAGAGATTGAAGAAGCACGACGGCCGTTGGATGGACATCCAATAGTCACTGCTTGTGCGTCAACCTTTTTTTAGGAAAGCCTCAAATCTGTGGAAAACAGCATACAGCCCATCTGCCATTATTTCTAATAATTTACAGCCCATTTGCTAATTCTTAAGGTTTTTTTTGGAGCCCATATTCTTTTTGTTAGCATTACAGCCCATATTGTGGCCACGGTTAAAAAATTATATGAGATTTTGCATATTTCGGTGCGGTCCGAACTGTTTTTAATGCCGAAATTTCGAGTCACATTCAAACTAATTTTAAAAATAATTGTATATCAATATAAAATCCAATAAATTGTCCACGCATAAAAATTAATGCAATTTAAAATCTCGAAATGAAAAAAAGAAATTTGAAACTAATTGCCGGTTTGATGTGTTTTAAAAATGTACAGCCCATTTCTCATTACTGATAGGCCATTTTCTCAGCCAGCCGAATGAAGCTCTCCTTGTCTTGAGAGATTTGCAGCCCAACAGGCCTGACAAAGCGTCTTACTTGGCAAATCACAAAAAAACTGGGCTAGCCATTTTCAGAAAGAAAAAAAACTACTGGGCTGGTCTGTGGTAAACATAAAAGAGAAGGCTGTCTAGACATGCCAGAGTGCCCCGCACAGCCCAGTTGACACCCTGCTTCCGTCTAAAAAACAAATTAGATAAATGCCACTCCAATTATGGTGATTCATAAAAATGCCACTGCAATTTCCAAACTTTGAAAAATGCCACTGCAATTTTTGCAAACTTTGGAAAACGCCACTGCAATTTGCAAACTTTGAAAAACGCCACTCCAGACTTTGAAAAATGCCACTGAAAATAGCATGAAATGGCATTTTTCATAGTTTGGAAATTGCAGTGGCATTTCTCAGAAACACCAGATTTGGAGTGGCATTTATGAAATTAACCCAAAACAAAAATAACTAGGCGAGCTGCTGGGTCCCTGGTGTCAGCAGCTCGTTGTGCAATTCTCTCGTTTATTGATTACGTTGACAATGGCATGGGACCCAGATGTCAGAAATCCATTAGGAGGGGCCATTTTTTATTGGCTTGAAATAAGGAGGCACTTGCTTGCGTACTGCCATGACCTTGGCGGGTCCCTGCTATCATCCTCTCCACATACAATCATCTCCTGATTGTGTACGTGTCAACTTGGTAGGCCCACAAGTCAGCCTCTAAACCCGTGGAGGACAAATACAACCCATTTAAAAAAATAACAGCCCATTCGATACGTTCAAACGGAAAGTTCAACATTCAGAGCAAAGTAACAGGTCTGATCCACATATAGAGTACTGAACTTCCACGTTGACAACCATCATAGCCAAGTTAACTATATACTCCCACTAATACTCTAGTAGCGTACAAGTACTAACTTACTCTTAGCTAACTAGACGATGCTGGCCGCCATCTGCGGTACACGCTAAACGCCGGCACCGGCGTCCTCCGCTCGCCTCGGACTTGCCAGAGGTGCGATAGGGCGCGTTGCTCACGCGCGTTGGCCGTTTCCATGCCGGCGTGGTCCACCGAAGCTTCGGCTTCTAAGCGGGAAACCCACTTGACGAGCTGGTAGTAAAAATCGGCGTCGCGAACGCGTGCGTGCCCGACAGTCTCCAGGGCTATTTTCCGGGCGCCGGCCTCCACGTAGTCGGCCTAGTTGCGGGCGCTCTGCTCGCGACTCAGAGCGTCGGTGCGCTGCTGCTCCATGTCCCGCTGGCGGCGCAAATCGGCGATACGTTGCTCCTCTGCCAAGCGGTCGCGCTCCAACAACTCCTGCTCCTCCGCCAGGCGATCGCGCTCCAAAAAGTCCTCGATCTCTACATTTCCATCTAAAGACCGATAGAATGCCTCCTCCCTCCGTCTGCCTTCCGGTAAAAAACCGAACACTAGTTCCGGCGGTGACCGCCTCCGGCCTCGCCTATCGCGGACGGGAGGGGGCATGGCGGACGTGGCGAGAGCGAGGATAAGTGGCGAGCGACATCGGGCCGGTGGGGGCTTATGAGGATAGGGCGAGTTGGGTCACGGTGCCACCGGAGAAGGCCGGGAAACAGTACTTATAGGCGGAAGGTAGCGCGACGGTCATCAGAATTCAATGCATAATTAAGCAGGCATAGCTTAGCGCGCCAGCTTGTCGTGGAAAACTAGAGAAACTGAAATTATGACTGTGTCGTCCCGTCCCGTCCGTGCTGGGTTGCACGCCGGCATGACGGTCAGACGAGTGCACTCGAATCATCCCCCTCCTTGTCAATAATGATTCCACGGATTTAAAAGGCCCGCAACAATTAAAGCGCATCTTTTTGGCATCAGTTAGCTGCCTTAATTATGGCCGGCTGCATGTAGGCACTCAAAATCGCTCGCAGCCAGTACGCGGAGCAGCATGCAACGAGTCACACCCGAGGGCATTAGTTGATGAACTTTAGCTGGGAGATAAGGCATTTGCGAACGCTTTCGCTGGCAGTTTCTTCATATTCGCATGGCATTTTCTTCAGAGCAGCTTGTCCGTTTCTTCAGAGGTAGGCATTTTTATTCAAAAAACTGCCACTTTGGATCTTGCGTCGCAACTAAAACTGCCAGGAGTGCATTAGTAGGCTAGCTAGTGATCGATCAGTAACTTGTAAACATTGAGCGAACAGAAATAAGGAACTGTTAATGCATCTCAATGATTCATATATCATATACAAATATGTAGCTCCAAAAGCAAAGACCGGCCACTTCGGATCTTGCGTCACAACTAAAACCAACTAGTACGATTCCCATACATAAGATCAACATGTTAATGCATCTCAATGATTCACAGATCATATACAAATATGTGGCTCCAAAAGCAAAGATCTAGAAAAAACATCTGTTCTGCCTACTAACATGGATGCTTCTCTTGGCACATTCAGTACAGACTGAAAGACAAATTTGTTTATGAAGTCTACAATTCCTCTTATAAACGTAAGTGGTTTCACCAATAGCTGGAACCATGAGAATGAACCACACATGATGGAGGAACATCCACTGCAATATGATTTGGTCTTCTCTCGATCCCACGGCGAGACTATTTTCGGAATACAAACTTTAACTTTGGAAAAATGATGCCCATTGTATAATCAGACCAAAGCAATGAAGCACCTAGTGTTGGCCAATAAATAGTACAGTACTACTTTTCTGCAGTCCATGAAGTGACTATCCAATCTTTCTGTGTCTATTTTCAAATGGCACTACAAGCAGTGACTATACTATTCTCTTGTGCAGTTCAACCAAAATTGCGGTCACTTTGTGTGTTTGCCAAATAGCAATGGGCAGACATCTCTGTCTGCACAAATATCAAGCAGCTAGTAAACATATGCCCCACCTTGTATTTTCGGTTTAAACATGTCTCTTCCGCTTAGCACTTGTCATGTATTGCACTGGACAATTTGATACAGTAATGTTTTGCCCTGGACAATTTCATACTAAATTGATTTGCTGGTTCAGAGCAGAAATATAGCGCCTATTCTTCATCAGACCAAGGATATCCATGTTCGCAGTGATGGAAGAGGTGAAATCGATACAACCAAAATTGAGCATCCAATCATTGAATCCTGTCCTACACCTCCAATGTAGGTCCACCCTACCAATAAATTCACATGCAAACCACTAGTATTACTATCTAATGGAAGTACAAAAAGAGTAGCAAGATAGTAGCAAACCATGTACCTTCGTAATGAATAGCTCATAGTGCCACCAATTGGATATAAAGGTTTGGAAGAAAACATGCTCCTAATGTTGAACCAGTTGGACTTTTTGTGCAGTTCCACTAAAGTCGAGGATCCCTGTTTGCATAGATATTGAAAGTGTGATTACTATAAAAGTGGCACTAGTTGAAGCATAGACTCACAAATATAAGCATTCCAATTTCTTAATGGGAAAACATAGCAAGACTGTTTCTAACCACCTGTTTGAAGGAATAAATAAGGCAACAGCGGCTCATGTCAGAAAGGCATATATAGTTCTTTCTGAAAGAATGATTGATTCCTGACCTTTCCTCTTCTTTTAAGCATATTTTGTGCAGTTCAACTAAAATAGAATGCCATCACCGCCTTGACAATTTAGTGACACTGTACAAAAGGAAATGACTTAACATTACATCATGATGTCAGGTATGTAGTCGACAGGCATTAGAGACAAACTTACAGACCTCCTCCGATAACATAATGAACATTAATTTTAACAAAGGTGTGACTAGCTTTACCGGGATAATTTGAGTGAACTCTACACCCTCTGTTCCTTAATATAAGACATTTTCGCGGTTCAATTTAAAGTACCCAAACGTCTAGTATTTAGAAAAACAGGTAGTAGTTTTCTTGAGCACATATCTGGGAAAGCTTGCCACACTTTATTTATGTCCATACGCTAATGCAACACCATTCGAAATTTCGAATACTACAAATATACACTAATCCAGTGGCTAGTGCAACAGTAGAGTAGTTATTTTATTACAGGGTACAGTACAATGGTTTTACTGAACAGATTTCAATAAACTCTAGCACTGGAAGATTTCTATAAGAATTAACAATACAAAATGTAAAGGTAACACGTTTCAGCATTGGTATACTAGCTGTGCATGAGCATTAAACCAAATACAAAAGTCTGAAGGTAACTAGCATTATTAACTAATGACAGTATAAAAAAATTGCAAACCATGTACCTCCAAGGTAAATATCATTTCGAACTCGGGGGGGGCCTTAAAAATTGCTATACCAATCTTGATAATCGATCAAACATAAAAACTTGATCGAACGAATCAAGAGAATAGCCGGAGGAGGAGGTGCCCACTCTTGACCTTTCCTCTTGTCTTCATAATTTTTTGTGCAGTTTAACCAAAATAAAATGACATCAGCGCCTTGGCATTTTTGTGACACTGTACAAAAAAATTAACTTATCTCATGAAAGTGAGGTATGTAATCTATAAGCATTAACAGTGCAAAAATCTGAAGGTAGTAACAAGTTTCATCGTTGGTATACTGGCGGTGCAACAGCATTAGAATGCCTTAGCTGAAAAATCTTTAATACATCCACAATCAACAGCTAACCCTGAAATAATCTAGTGACATTAAATGGCATTGCTTAAATTTATCGGTGGCATTAGACTGAGTGCAACATTAGTTAAATGTGGCATCACTTTAGCAGTAGCATTGCTTGACTTGACTGTTGGTGTTATACTAACAGCAAAAAAGTGACAATAAGAGCATGGGAGGCCCATTCGGACAATGGGCGCACCAGTATGATGTACCTCCACGGATGCATAGAGTGGTGAGGGAGGTATGGTTGCCCAGAGCAACAAATATCCAAGCAGCAATGTGGATTACATCCCATTTTTGTTCTGTTTAGCCACCTTTTTCCTATGTGAGGACAACAAACCGATCGACCTGGTCATTCTCTATTGCGTTGTCATGCCTTTCTACCCTTCTTCAACCAAGAGACACGAGACTCGTTCCTTAGCTACTAATTTTCCCCTTTTCAACCTAGATGCGGGTTCGATGCCTACTCTCTTGGACAGTACAGTCTCCCTTCCTTTCCTTATTCAACCCAGACATGGATTAGTCTGCATTTCCTTTAATAGTGCAAATTAAGGTTTTCGTCTGCGTGACCAGCAGAGCAGAGGATAGCAAATTGGGAAGATGGTGGAGTGGAAAAAGATCCACATGCAGCGATGTGGCAGATGGGGCAATAGAACAAGGGTATGGTTTGAAAAGAGGTAGCATACCTGAGGGTCGGCGGGAAGTGGCTTCGCTCGTGGTGGTCGTCCTCCGCACGCACTACGACAGCGAGCTTGGGGACGGAGGCCATCCCGCGCGGGCGCTACGTCTGAGAGGACGGCCTTGTCGTCAGTGCGTGACCTCGCTCGCCGACGACGAGTGCGTCAACACTGCACGTCCTTTTCTTCCCCAGCGGATCTGTGACCACCGGTGAGGAGGGAGAGAGAGGCCGTCTTTTTTAGATATGGAGAGAGGGTGATAGTGTGAGAAGCAAGTGGGCAGCCCTTAGCAAGAAAGCTCTGAAGCTCCAGCCTATATATCTTTTTTATACTACTAGTACTAGAGGTGGAGTAGTGGTAGAGTAGTTTATATTTTCTCTGCAAATAGTACCAGTTAGTCGTGCTTCAAAACTGAAAGGCACGCCATTAAAAAATAAAGGTCGATAACTAATGCGGCACCTCGGGCCAACACGGCCAGATCGCATATTGCACGAGAAATTACACACCATGTTTCGTTGACATATGGTCCCATTCCAACATGTCAGTGAGACGACGGCGAGTCCATTTGTACAATTTCCGAAAGGACGTGTAGGCCGGGGTGCCTCTTCGTGTACCGTGGCAAACTGGCAACCATCCACCGACTCTTCGCCTTTCCCTCTCGATTTGGAACTGCTGTCGCACGCTCTTCCTCCCTCCTCCATTTGCCTTCAAGTTCGACCACCGTGATGCTAGGTGCGAGCCGAGGAACACTGTTGGAGAGACCCCCCTCATAATTTTCCTACATTGGTCGTTTGATTCATAGGATAGAATGCTATAGGATTTTTTTCCTATGTAATCATGTTTTAGTTGGCAATCTAGCATCCACTCCAACTTTTGTTTCACTTCCTTTGATCCTACGAAGAGAGTACTTGCTCTAAATGATGTGCCGCTGCAAGAGCCGCCTATATTAATTAACCATGCTCTAAAAAGGTGGACCAGCTTTGGCTGTAGTAGTACTGTACTAGGTTAGTAGGTGACCTTGCGCTTGGCTCTTCTCCTCTTCCGGAAGTCGAACAATAATGATGGTACTGTACTACTTCTGGCAATCTGACACCAAATGAACTGCTGCACGTCCACCGCTTGTAAGCAAAAGTTTCTCCTCGTGCTGCGAGCCACCGCGCACGCGTTGGCGAGGGAGAAGGCGTAGTAAGCAAGCTTCTCGTTGTTCTGCGAGTTGATGGGACACATCAAAGTTACGTATTTATTAGTACTCTCTTCAAAAGGGCCGGCCATGTCCATGGCTACCATCCCGTGCTCTGTCATTGAGTATATGCACTAGTCACGTGCCATCGAGGAGAAAAAATATTGCGCAGTACTAGGTGCCATCGAAGTGCACGACTCACTTACGCACTGCATATCTCCATTTTCTTGCATGACACGCCACCTTGATGCTAGATGTCCCGCGTGTCATGGAGGCATATAGTATGATTTTGTAAAATGGAGGCATATAGATGTCCCGCGTGTCGGCAACAGGATGAACAAAGCTCATGTCTTAAACGAAAGAGTGGAAGAACATAGATTCCCGACGACCGAGAAGGACCTACAAACCTCGGGGTGGAGCGTCTGCACTCATAATATTTAATATTATTCAACGATATAAAATCAACCAAATCTCTCTATGTTCCTATACCATTCTATAGTATGAGAATAACTTTGAACGTAAGCCATTGATTCACTTTATCCAATGGTCATAGTTGGAAAATCCAAACAAAACCAAGCATTGGATCAACTCTTTTTCGAGATCAACTCTTTTAGCACTTAGATTGTTGCCACCTGCCCACCTAGCCCACCTATATATCCGCTCATGTGTGATGACCACAGGAGCTATCCACTCAGATTGTATGTTAAAAAAATAAAGGTCGATAACTAATGCGGCACCTCGGGCCAACGCGGCCAGATCGCATTTTGCACGAGAAATTACACACCATGTTTCGTTGACATGTGGTTCCGTTCCAACATGTCAGTGAGACGACGACGAGTCCTTTTGTACAATTTCTGAAAGGACGTGTAGGCCGGGGCGCCTCTTCGTGTACCGTGGCAAACTGGCAACCGTCCACCGACTCTTTGCCTTTCCCTCTCGATTTGGAACTGTTGTCGCACGCTCTTCCTCCCTCCTCCATTTGCCTTCACCCTTCCTTCTGCCATTGTTCGATCATCTTCTCCATGGAGGGAACAAGCCGGAAACAACCCCGTTATTCTTGCCCCGATCTGAAAGATGACGTGGTGGGGGAACTCATTGATCGGTGCGACGTCATCACCTCGGCTAGCATGGCAGGTTCGTTCAAGACCATTCTCGACTCAACTAATAACATCATTACAAGGAACCCAAGGGTCCAGGAGCAGTTTGATCTCCCTTATCTTCTTCGCTATAAGCCTGTTCGCATGGGCGCGGATGACGGAGGCCTCGCCTTGTGCAAGTTGATGCCGCTTGATAACGATACGTGTGATGTCAACATGCCATCACTTCAGGGTAAGGCCTGGGCTGGCGCAAATGGAGATTGGGTTGTTTATATTGGGTACAATTGCGAGTGGGAACTTGTGAATGTGTACACTCGTCAGCGGATTCCAGTTCCAAAAATCTCCGAGTGCCCTGAGGTTGAGCACATAGATGATCTACGTACGTTCAAATACGATCATGGTGACTGTCGTCTACGGAAGATAGCAATTTCTCGAGTTCCCAACCGCTCTTGAAATTACAAGAACTATCAAGTTGTTGCTATCTTCTACAAGCTTGTTGCCGTTGTTACTGATTCCACGGTTCGTCCATGGATATTGCTCAAAAATCAGTTTCTGTACATGGATGAGTATTGTGATGCAATTGAATACGAGGATCTTGTGTTTGCTGCCACCACTCGTGGCACTGTTTTTGCATGGGATCCTCGTAGTTTTGGTACGTTTGTCTTCCACCGTAATTATAATTGTTTCAGCCACATGCATGCGGGTTAGCAAGTTTCCCTTTACTAATTAACCTTCTTCTTGTGTTTCCAAGGTCCTGTGAACATTCCACCACCTATACTTGAAAATTTTTATAACCAAGGGGGAGATGACGATGGTGATGATCACGAGCAGAACTTATATACTCAGTGGCGCCTGGCAACTAATTCCGAGGGATCACCTCTTCTTGTTTGTATAAAGTGCAATGTGATTGTTACTACTGAGGTAGCAGGTGTTGTCTCCCATGGTCGCCCTCTCCGGACCTATTCCAACACCCGTTGCAGGGTATTCGGGATGGATACTAGTGTGCTAGCGCCAACACCTTCTCCCTGGTACATTATTGGTAGTCTTGGAGCAAACTCGCTCTTCCTTGGACCAAACTATCCAATGATGGTTAAAGGCGATCCAGCTGCTGTTGACACAGCGTTACTACCATTTATGAGAAGCAACAGTATCTATACCTCAGACATTGCAGTGGTTCCCTACCCTGCTCCTGATATATGCCGCTTCAGCCTGGATGATCAGTCCTGCGTTGCTCTCGATATTGACAATAGCTAGCCCTTCCCAGAGCACCTATGGTTCAAAGCAAGCATTTCCAACGCCAAGGATTGGTTGAGTTGAAGTTCATTTCATTGCTTGTTATTTCTTGTGTGATGAAAACTTCAGTATTTACTAGAATGTTTTGTTGGAAATAATCTGTAATCCAACATGTATCATCGTTGTCGTTGTGTGTTGATGACTTGTTGTATGTAATGAATGGTACATTTGCAAATGCGTGTCATAGACTCAATTTATGAATGGTTTTCGAGTTACTTCTTGGAGTGTGAGTACCGTAGTAGTATAGCCAGCATCCGGTTAGTATATGAAGTTGCCACTTCACATAGAGCCAACCTAAAATTGGAGTACCAGATCTGAGATGCCACGTGTACCAGATGAATGACTCCAAGTTCGACCACCGTGATGCTAGGTGCGAGCCCAGGAACACTGTTGGAGAGACCCCCCTCATAATTTTCCTACATTGGTCGTTTGATTCATAGGATAGAATGCTATAGGATTTTTTTCCTATGTAATCATGTTTTAGTTGGCAATCTAGCATCCACTCCAACTTTTGTTTCACTTCCTTTGATCCTACGAAGAGAGTACTTGCTCTAAATGATGTGCCGCTTCAAGAGCCGCCTATATTAATTAACCATGCTCTAAAAAGGTGGACCAGCTTTGGCTGTAGTAGTACTGTACTAGGTTAGTAGGTGACCTTGCGCTTGGCTCTTCTCCTCTTCCGGAAGTCGAACAATAATGATGGTACTGTACTACTTCTGGCAATCTGACACCAAATGAACTGCTGCACATCCACCGCTTGTAAGCAAAAGTTTCTCCTCGTGCTGCGAGCCACCGCGCACGCGTTGGCGAGGGAGAAGGCGTAGTAAGCAAGCTTCTCGTTGTTCTGCGAGTTGACGGGACACATCAAAGTTACGTATTTATTAGTACTCTCTTCAAAAGGGCCGGCCATGTCTATGGCTACCATCCTGTGCTCTGTCATTGAGTATATGCACTAGTCACGTGCCATCGAGGAGAAAAAATATTGCGCAGTACTAGGTGCCATCGAAGTGCACGACTCACTTACGCACTGCATATCTCCATTTTCTTGCATGACACGCCACCTTGATGCTAGATGTCCCGCGTGTCATGGAGGCATATAGTATGATTTTGTAAAATGGAGGCATATAGATGTCCCGCGTGTCGGCAACAGGATGAACAAAGCTCATGTCTTAAACGAAAGAGTGGAAGAACATAGATTCCCGACGACCGAGAAGGACCTACAAACCTCGGGGTGGAGCGTCTGCACTCATAATATTTAATATTATTCAACGATATAAAATCAACCAAATCTCTCTATGTTCCTATACCATTCTATAGTATGAGAATAACTTTGAACGTAAGCCATTGATTCACTCTATCCAATGGTCATAGTTGGAAAATCCAAACAAAACCAAGCATTGGATCAACTCTTTTTTCGAGATCAACTCTTTTAGCACTTAGATTGTTGCCACCTGCCCACCTAGCCCACCTATATATCCGCTCACGTGTGATGACCACAGGAGCTATCCACTCAGATTAGATGTTAAAAAAATAAAGGTCGATAACTAATGCGGCACCTCGGGCCAACGCGGCCAGATCGCATTTTGCACGAGAAATTACACACCATGTTTCGTTGACATGTGCATGTCAGTGAGACGACGACGAGTCCTTTTGTACAATTTCTGAAAGGACGTGTAGGCCGGGGCGCCTCTTCGTGTACCGTGGCAAACTGGCAACCGTCCACCGACTCTTTGCCTTTCCCTCTTGATTTGGAACTGTTGTTGCACGCTCTTCCTCCCTCCTCCATTTGCCTTCACCCTTCCTTCTGCCATTGTTCGATCATCTTCTCCATGGAGGGAACAAGCCGGAAACAACCCCGTTATTCTTGCCCCGATCTGAAAGATGACGTGGTGGGGGAACTCATTGATCGGTGCGACGTCATCACCTCGGCTAGCATGGCAGGTTCGTTCAAGACCATTCTCGACTCAACTAATAACATCATTACAAGGAACCCAAGGGTCCAGGAGCAGTTTGATCTCCCTTATCTTCTTCGCTATAAGCCTGTTCGCATGGGCGCGGATGACGGAGGCCTCGCCTTGTGCAAGTTGATGCCGCTTGATAACGATACGTGTGATGTCAACATGCCATCACTTCAGGGTAAGGCCTGGGCTGGCGCAAATGGAGATTGGGTTGTTTATATTGGGTACAATTGCGAGTGGGAACTTGTGAATGTGTACACTCGTCAGCGGATTCCAGTTCCAAAAATCTCCGAGTGCCCTGAGGTTGAGCACACAGATGTTCTACGTACGTTCAAATATGATCATGGTGACTGTCGTCTACGGTAGATAGCAATTTCTCGAGTTCCCAACCGCTCTTGGAATTACAAGAACTATCAAGTTGTTGCTATCTTCGACAAGCTTGTTGCCGTCCTTCGTGGTTCGACTGGATGGATATTGCTCAAAAATCAGTTTCTATACACGGATGTGTACTGTGATGCAATTGAATACGAGGGTCTTGTGTTTGCTGCCACCACTCGTGGCACTGTTTTTGCATGGGATCCTCGTAGTTTCGGTACATTTATCTTCCACCATTATTATAATTCTTTCATTTGTTAGAGTTATATTGATGATGGCCTTTGGCCTTTTGTATTCTTGCCTTTTGGCATCCTCGTGTACATCATATATATGGTGGCTTTGGCCTCCTAGTAATACAAGTTGCATATTCATGACATGGTATTAGAGCTCTAGGTTTTTCTTTCGCACGTCGCAACTCGTGCTCAGATCCAATCGCGCCGCCGTGTTTTCCTTTTCCCAGCTGTGCTGCTCCACGTCGTCTGCTACTCCTACCATAGGCGCCTCTTCTCCCACCCACCCCGTCTCGTCCAATTCCGGCGGTGCCCTCGTCAACCTCGTGTTCGCGGGTGTCTCGATTTGGAGGCCTCGCACCGTGTGTCTTTTTCTCCCGCAGAAGGTGCATGCCCTGGCCAGGGGGTTGTCTGCATCCGCCGCTACAGGCCAGCAGCCGATATCTGCCGCCGACCGCTGGATTCCGCCATCTCCAGTGCCTGGACGAAGCTGCCCACCCATCCCGTCTGCTTCGCGATCTGCTGCCTGCCTTTCCAGATCGAGCAGCTTGGGTCCCCGCCCAAAATCGGCCGCGTCGGTCGGCCACCGGTTCCAGGTGCCATCCGCGTCCGCGTCTGGCCGGTTACGCCTCAGATCAGCCATGCTAGATCGGCCGCCGGCCACTTCTCACACCTGCGTGTGTTCACTATAGGGGCTGAATCGATCCACCTATCTGTGTGTTGTGTGTGTGCGTGTACAGACTACTCCCTGCACGGCCCGTGAATTGCTTTGGGCTGCTGGTGAGCGGACGACTACTCTGCCAGTTGGTCTGCTTCTGTTTGCCTGGCTTGCAGTCTGTGGTTGCAAAAAAAAGAGAGAAAAAAGGTGATACAATGTGTTCGTCGGGTACCCCTCTCCCACGCTGCCCCATGTTTTTCGACGGTATTCCGTACATTGATCCTGTCTCACACATGCGTCTTTCCTCGGTGCTTGGTACACACCCGTTTGGAGGTGGTGGTTGTCGCTCTACTCCGACACCATTTGTGACTTCCATCGGTGCTGCTGGTCGCTCTATATTGATTCCTTCGACAACTGCAGCGCCTCTTGTAGCTGCTTCTCTGCATGGTGTTAGTCGTTCTTCAGCGACTCTTCCCACGATTTCTGCAACTGGTGATTCTCGCCCTATGTCGACTGCTCCCGCGGCTTCTGCACGCAGTGGTGAGCGCTCTATGTCGACTCCTCTCGCGGCTTCCGCACGCGACGGTGACTGCTCTATGTTGACTTTCTACTCTCAGTCGACTCTCCACGCGGCTTCCACAGGAGGTGGTGATTGCTCATCGTCGACATGTGTTTCACCTCTCCCGCCGTGTCCCTATCTGTGTGTGAGGTTGCACAGCTGCGATGCCTGCTTGATGCTTGGGATTCTTCACCGACAGGTTCTGCAGTTTCCGTGGCTGACTCTTCTGGCACTGAGAAACCACCATCTACTCTTCCAGGTACATCCCCATGGATTCTTGATACTGGAGCATCCTTTCATATGACTTATGATTCTTCCACTTTGACCTCTGTTCGACCTGTCGAGTCTCCTGTTCGTGTTCTTACAGCTGATGGCACTCCCCTCCCTGTAGCTAGTCGAGGCACTCTTAGCACTTCTTCATTTCATGTTCCCTCTGTCGCTCATGTTCCTCGACTTACCATGCAGCTCATATCTGGTGGTCAGATTGTTGACTCTAGTTGTAGGGTCATTCTCGACTTTGATTCATGTTCTGTTCAGGATCGTCGCACCGGGCGCTCTACTTGGTGCTGGCCCTCGACGTTCTGATGGTCTCTAGGAGCTTGACTGGCTTCGTCTTCCCTCCGCTGCCACCTCTGCCAGTCTCGCAACCCCTGTTGTTGCATCTACCAGCTCTTTTCAGCAGTGGCATCATCGTCTTGGCCATTTATGTGGTTCTCGTCTCTCGTCTCTAGTTCATCGTGGTGTTCTGGGGTCTGTCTCTGGTAACGCTTCGTTGGATTGTATGGGTTGTCGGCTTGGTAAGCAGATTCAGCTACCGTATCCTCATAGCGAGTCAGTGTCCGAGCGTCCTTTTGATCTCGTCCACTCTGATGTTTGGGGTCCGGCTCCCTTTTCTTCGAAAGGGGGTCATCGCTACTATATTATCTTTATAGATGACTTTTCTCAGTACACTTGGATCTATTTCATGTCTTCTCGTAGTGAGGTCTTATCTATATACAAAAAATTTGCTGCCATGGTTCATACCCAATTTTCCACTCCTATTCGTGTTTTTCATGCAGATTCAGCTGGTGAGTATATCTCCCATGCGCTGCGAGGATTTCTTGCTGAGCAGGGTACTCTTGCTTAGTTCTCTTGCCCTGGTGCTCATGCTCAGAATGGCGTGGCTGAGCGCAAGTATCGTCACCTTCTTGAGACGGCGCGTGCGATGATGATCGCCGCCTCTCTTCCGCCTCACTTCTGGGCTGAGGCTGTTACTACTTCCACCTATCTCATCAACATTCAGCCATCTGCTGCTCTACAAGGTGGTATTCCTCTCGAGCGTCTTTCTGGTCGTTCTCCTGATTATTCGGCGCTCCGTTTGTTTGGTTGTGTCTGCTATGTTTTGCTTGCCCCTCATGAATGCACCAAACTGACCGCTCAGTCTGTTGAGTGTGTCTTTCTTGGATACAGTGATGAGCATAAGGGCTATCGGTGTTGGGATCCTGTCGGTCGCCGGATGCGTATTTCCCGGGATGTGACCTTTGATGAATCTCGTCCCTTCTACCCGCGTCCATCCTCCTTGGCTTTTTCTATGGAGGACATCTCTTTTCTTACTTTCCCAGATACACCTCCCTCTGTGCCCAGTATTCCTACTCCTCATCCTGCTGTTGCAGATCCGACACCGTCCTCTCCTACGATTTCTTCTACTCACTCGTCGCATGATTCTCCACCTTCATCGCCGATAGCTTCCCCTTCTCCACCTTCATCACCGATACATTCCCCGTCTCCACCTCCAGTGACTCCACCTCTTCCGTCCTTTCCTTTCCATTATACTCGTCGTTCATGTGTTGTGAATGAGTCTACCGATGTGCCCTCTACTTCTGGTGTGTCGTCTTCCTCCTCTCACCTGACTTATGGTCTTCATTCTCGGCCTTGTCCGCCCCCTGACCGATATTCTCCTTCTCATTATGGTCTCTCGACCGTTCTTGAGCCGACTTCTTATCAAGATGCTATTGTTCATCCTGAATGGCAGTTCGCGATGGCAGAGGAGATTGCTGCCCTTGAGCGCAACGGCACGTGGGACCTGGTTTCTCTTCCCCCCGTGTTCGTCCCATCACTTGTAAGTGGGTCTATAAGATTAAGACTCGCTCTGATGGTTCTCTTGAGCGTTATAAAGCTCGTCTTGTGGCTCGTGGCTTTCAGCAGGAGCATGGTCGTGATTACGATGAGACTTTTGCTCCTGTAGCCCATATGACCACTGTCCGCACACTTCTCGTTGTGGCCTCTGTTCGCCACTGGTCTGTGTCTCAGCTTGATGTTAAGAATGCCTTTATTAATGGTGAGTTGCGTGAGGAAGTTTATATGCAGCCACCACCTGGGTATTCAGTTCCTGATGGCATGGTTTGCTGTCTTCGTCGCTCTTTATATGGCCTTAAGCAAGCCCCCCGCGCTTGGTTTGAGCGTTTTGCCTCTGTGGTCACTGCAGCTAGTTTTTCGCCCAGTGCTCATGATCCAGCGTTGTTTGTCCACCTTTCTACTCGTGGTCGCACTCTTTTTCTTCTATATGTTGATGACATGATCATCACTGGCGATGATTCTGAGTACATTGCCTTTGTCAAGGCCCGTCTCTGTGAGCAGTTTCTTATGTATGATCTTGGTCCCCTTCGTTACTTTCTTGGGATTGAGGTTTCCTCCTCCTCTGATGGTTTTTCTATTTCTCAAGAAAAGTATATCCAGGATCTTCTTGCTCGTGCGGTTCTTAGTGACGAGCGCAGTGCTGAGACTCCTATGGAGCTCAATGTTAACCTTCGTGCTTCTGATGGTGAGCTCTTGTCTGATCTGACGCGTTATCGTCATCTTGTTGGGAGTCTTGTCTATCTTGCTGTCACTCGTCCGGATATCTCCTATCCTGTCCATATTCTGAGCCAGTTTGTTTCCGCTCCCACTTTAGTTCACTATAGTCACCTTCTTCGTGTTCTACGATATCTTCGCGGCACGATCTCTCATCGTCTCTTTTTTCCTCGTTCCAGCTTATTACAGCTCCAGGCCTATTCAGATGCTACGTGGGCCAGTGATCCTTCGGATCGCCGTTCACTTTCTGCTTACTGTGTTTTTCTTGGTGGTTCTCTCATTGCCTGGAAGACAAAGAAACAAACTGCAGTTTCTTGTTCGAGTGCAGAGGCCGAGTTGAGAGCTATGGCTCTTCTGACGGCAGAGGTGACTTGGTTACGATGGCTACTGGAGGATTTTGGTGTTTCTGTTACTACACCTACCACCCTCTTGTCTGACAGTACAGGTGCTATCAGTATTGCGCGGGACCCTGTGAAGCATGAGCTTACCAAGCATATTGGTGTTGATGCTTATTATGTGCGCGCTGCTGTGCAGGATCATGTTATTGCTCTTCAGTATGTGCCTTCCGAGTTACAGCTAGCGGACTTCTTCACGAAGGCACAGACTAGAGCACAACATAGATTTCACCTCTCCAAACTCAGTGTTGTCGAGCCACCATGAGTTTGAGGGGGGGGGGTGTTAGAGTTATATTGATGATGGCCTTTGGCCTTTTGTATTCTTGCCTTTTGGCATCCTCATGTACATCATATATATGGTGGCTTTGGCCTCCTAGTAATACAAGTTGCATATTCATGACATCATCCACATGCATGCGAGTTAGCAAGTTTCCCTTCTCTACTAATTAACCTTCTTCTTGTGTTTCCAAGTTCCTGTGAACATTCCACCACCTAGACTTGAAAAATTTTATAACCAAGGGGGAGATGACCATGGTGATGATCACGAGCATGAGGACGAGCAGGGCCCATATGCTCACTGGCGGCTGGCAACTAATTCCAATGGATCACCACTTCTTGTCTGTATACAGCCCACCGCTGATGTTACTACTGAGGGAGCAGGTGTTGTCTCCCATGGTCGCACTCTCCGGACCTATTCCAACACCCGTTGCATGGTATTCAGGATGGATACTAGTGTGCTAGCGCCAACACCTTCTCCCTGGTACAGTATTGATAGTCTTGGAGCAAACTCGCTCTTCCTTGGACAAAACTATCCAATGATGGTGAAAGGTGGTCCAACTGTTGTTGACACAACGTTACTACCATTTATGAGAAGCAACTGTACCTATACGTCGGACATTGCGGTGGTTCCCTACCCCGGTCGTGATATAGTAGGCCGCTTCAGCCTGGATGATCAGTCCTGCGTTGGTCTCGAGATTGACAGTAGCTGGCTCTTCCCAGAGAATCGCTTGTGGTTCAAAGCAAGTGTTTCCTACGCCGAGGATTGGTTGAGTTGAAGTTCATTTCATTGCTTGTTATTTGTTGTGTGATGAAAACTTTAGTATTTATAATGTATCCTTGTTGTCGTTGTGGGTTGATGACCTGCTGTATGTAATAAAATGATATGCCTATGATAAACTTACTAAATTTATGAATGGCTTTCGAGTCTGAGTGGGTGCTGCGATGAGGCAAAAAAATATTTTCTGAATACATAATTGTACGTGCATTGCAACAGGTTATCGGATGAGGCCAATCAACAATAGTACACTATTTGTACTAGCTTCACATGCTGCACTATCTCTACGTCTACGTACATAATACAACAAGTTTTAAACTTGAGACCAGCCACCCATCCTCACAAAGAACACTTTTTAACCTAGCACAGACTCCAGGAAATTTGGCCACAGTGTGAGGTGGGCCATATGTTAATGTGTTCGCTGTACGTAACCAGCACCTCGAATCCTTGATAATACTACTATAAGTAGTAGGAGTAGTAGGGTGGCATGGGCCAGAACAAGCATTCACGTCCAGGGGTACGGCACACACCACCAGCACGACTTCCATCTGACACCATATTTCTTGGAGTCTGTGCTACAGCCATCTTGTAATGCCCATGATGCGACTATATCTCCCACGTGTCGAGGCACGACTTAGAGGCATAACCGCATAGTGGTTTTGTCGCAAGAAGGGTCATCTTCACACAATCCGATGTAATGAACAAGAATGGGATAAAGAGTTGGCTTACAATCGCTACTTCACACAATACATAATATTATTCATACATCATCCAAAATACAAACATATAGACCGACTACGGTCAAAATCCAGATGAAAATAAGACAACCCCAAATGCTAGATCCCCGATCGTCCCAACTGGGCTCCACTACTGATCATCAGGAAAAGACACATAGTAACGACCACGTTCCTCGTCGAACTCCCACTTGAGATCGACCCCATCATCTGCACTGGCATCGTCGGCACCTGCAACTGTTTTGGTAGAATCTGTGAGTCACGGGGACTCAGCAATCTCACACCCACGAGATCAAGACTATTTAAGCTTATAGGAAAGGAAGGTGTAGTGAGGTGGAGCTGCAGCGGCAATAAGCATATATGGTGGCTAACTTGCGCAAATGAGAGCGAGAAGAGAAGCAAAGGAACGGGCGTCATCTAGCAATGACCAAGAAGTGATCCTGAACACCTACTTACGTCATACATAACTCAGACCGTGTTCACTTCCCGGACTCCGCCGAGAAGAGACCATCACGGCTACACACGCAGTTGATGTATTTTAATTGGGTCAAGTGACAAGTTATCTACAACCGGACATTAACAAATTCCCATCTGCCTCATAACCGCGGGCACGGCTTTCAAAAGATAATACCCTGCAGGGGTGTCCCAACTTAGCCCATCATAAGCTCTCACGGTCAACGAAGGATAAACCTTCTCCCGGAAAGACCCGATCAGTCTCGGAATCCCGGTTTACAAGACATTTCGACAATTGTCGTGGAATTGTCACGGCAGATGTCCTCGAGCTAGGACTTAGTCGTGGAGCCATCGCAGCTAGGAAGCTTGAAGGGGTTAATGCGGGACAAGGAACACGAGGGTTTATACTGGTTCGGCCCCTAACGGTGAAGGTAAAAGCCTACGTCCAGTTTGAGGTGGTATTGATTAGGGTTACGATCACCAGGGAGCTAAACTGCTATGCCCGGCTTTCGATGAGATTGTTCTGTGCCTTAAACCGCTGCCGGGTCGTCCCTTTATATAGGGAGGCTGACGCCCTGCAGCTCTCAGAGTCCCGGCCGGCTCATAAGAGTGTCCGGCTCGGACTCTCAATTATTCTTGTCTTACACTACAAGTTCTACCATAACAATGATTGCAACTACGGGCCTTAAGCCATATCCGGGTCTTAAGCCCATCTTTGGCCCACCGTCTTCAAGCTTGGCGCCAGGCTTCTAGCAATGACCATATGAGTAACCCGGCCCCTCCTGGCGGGTGACTCTAAGGTCTATATCCTCAATATTAGGCCCCAGATTGATTTGAGCCGGCTCATGTCAATCTTCCATTCCTTCGACAGAAAACCTCCGGCTTACAATTGTGTAAAGGCCATAACCCGGCGTGACGTCATCCTCTGGACTCTGGATAATCCGCCGTGACGTCATCTTCCATTAAGCCCGTTTTTTACTCCACCAGATTCGCAACGGATCTTTTTCTTTATTGCCATCCTGAAAATCGAGGCGTTCGTGGGGAGATAACCATGCCATGATCTCCTTGATTCTCGCGCCCACTTATGAGCTCGCCTTATAAATAGGCCGGCCCGACGGGCCTCCAGCCACCTCTCTCTCCTTCGTCTTCTTCCTTGCGCCACTGCTCCCCTGCCCAAGCTCTGCTGCTGTCGCCGCCGCGGGTCTCCTCGTCGTCATCAACTCAGGCCGCTGCATCACCCTGATCTGACCAGAGACACGCGACGACTTTCGCGACTCACCAGCCTCTGTAAGCTTCTTCTGCCCTGCTAGAACAGATCTGCGGTAGGGTTCGAGTAGTTCATCCGTGTTCTTCGCCATCGCCCGCAAGTTCTTCAGTAGTTTTCATATTTACCGCCTCCTTTTGATCTTAGACTTGCATAGAACCATTGCGGTGACTGTTTAGCACCCATTTTACATGCAAGCAGCTCTCTTTTTACTGCATAAGAACCTTGTTCGCGCCCAAGAACTTCTCCAGCGTCTGTTTCTAGGTCTAGAAACTTTTCTTTTGCCCGACTGTTTTGATCCAAAAAAATTACTGCGATGTGTGAAACCTGTTTTACCACACTTAGTAAAAATTGCAATCATTGAATCTCGGCGGGTTACAGTTCCGGTTTAAAGAAACCACGCGCCGTAGAACCTTCCGGCTTAAAGAAAACCATGCGCCATAAAATTTCCGGCTTAGCTATGATAAAGCCTGTAGACAATCAAATTACTCTCAATCCCTCGGCGGCTTAAATAGCCCGATGTACTTAAATGTATACCATTAGTCCCCTTCATAAGCCGCCACCTTGACATTGAACTGTAGATTTCTTCCGGCTCATAATTAACCCGGACGTTTTTCCTTTTATCATAGACTGCCGATTTTCACCATGCCTCCCAAAGCTCCCAAAGCTTCCATTACTTGCAACTGGATGAGGTCCAATGTCACCAACGAGACCCTAGCGGATTTTGTTAAGTCTGGATATCTGCCCAAGAAAGACATCATGTCCTACCGTGCCCCTGACCCGTCAGAAGAGAGACCACAGCCAAAGGACGGGGAGGTAGTGATTTTTGCGGATCACATGAGCCGGGGCTTCGCACCCCCCGGTTCAAAGTTTTCAGAGACGTTCTGAATTTCTTCGATCTGCGGCCTCAGGACATAGGACCCAACTCAGTGTCCAATATCTGCAACTTCCAAGTGTTCTGGGAGGTTTACCTTGGAGAAGAACCTAGTCTGCTGCTCTTCAGAGAGCTTTTTTACTTGAACCGTCAGAATGAGTGCGCCAATGGGCCAAGTCTAGAGCTAGGCGGCATCTCCATTCAGCGGCGAAGAGACTGTCTTTTCCCTTATGCCGAGCCGCCGAGCCACCCAAAGGACTGGAACATGACTTGGTTCTATTGCCAAGACACGTCATCGGCTGATGAAAGTCCGCTGCCCGGCTTTCGCCCATCGCGTCTGGAGTCAACACACCCACTGTCAGACAAACTGACTCCGGCGGAACGCCAGCCTCTGCTTCCCACTATCAATAAGATCAAGGCTCTCCTGGGCAATGGTCTGAATGGGATCGATCTGGTCCGGGTCTGGATCTCCTGGCGGGTGATCCCATTGAGCCGCCGCCCCGGCTTAATGTGCGAGTACACGGGCCGAAAGGATGACCCTCAGAGACACAGCCGCAACGATCTTCCTGAAGATGTTGCAGAGGAGATGACCAAGGCTCTTTTAAACGAGAGCCTGGCAGACTGCGGAAGGACCGGGTTAGCCCCCTTCTGCAAGACCAACCCAGCCCCAGCGGTAAGCCGCCAATCTGAACATCCTATCTTCTTCGGTATATAACTTTCATCTGAATTGTTTGAAGAAATCATCATTGTATTTTTCAGGCTGACGACAAGTTCTGGCGGGTCAAATATGACCACGAAGCAGCCAAGAGGGCCAGAAAGGCGAAGAAAACCGCCAAGAAAGCCGCTCCCCGCAAGAAGGGGAGTAGGCCAACTGCTTCGGAGCTGATGCAATTAAGCGACAGCTCCGAGTCAGAGGTAACCCCTGAACCTGTAACCTCTTTGTTATGTTTATTGTTTATTTCTTGTCCGCCTTACCAATACTTGTTCATCAACAGGATGACACCGGAGCCAGTAACCCGGTGGTTGAAGAGGTAATGTCACTTTCCTCCGACTTGGAGCCCTTGCCAAGGCTGAAAGTCCGAAGGGTAACCCGGAAAGTAAGCTTTTCACATCCTTTAGCTTATCAAGATCCTCAATTTATTTTGAAGCGACAGGTTCATGAGAGTCGGCGTCACACCCGGACCAACAAGGACACCGACCTCTCCTCCGGGTTACCTGACGCATCAAGGAAGCGCCGAACTGGGGTTATTTCCCACTTGTACCCTTTTCATCCGTTGGCGGGTGTTATACGTCAGCCACTCAATTCCTCTGACTCAAATTATCAGGAGACCTCCCCCTCTTCGGGCGACTCTATGCAGTCGAGTCTTCCGGCTTTCAAGACCATGCCCGGGTAATGACAACCCTCTTATATTTGTTCTGGTCTTTGCTCATACTTTTTATACTAACCTTTGTTGTTCTTTCAGTGCCCAGGCAAAGCTCACCAAGAGGGCGAAGAAAACCAAGTCGGCCGGAGAGCCGGATTTGCCTGAGCCGGAGGTGACGGTCCAAGAATCGCCAGCTGCCTCCGCCCCCGAAGCCACCACTCCAATGGACACGGCACCTGCCGAAGCATCTGCTGATCCGGAGGCCTCCGGCTCGGCTCAACCAGCAAATGATCCGGACGTGGTAATCACCCGGACGGCATTTGTTGAGTCGGGGAGACCTACCGCACTGGCTAAGTGCTCTGCTAAGGGGGAGTTGCTGCAGCCCCACCGGGTGAACCTGGACCTCTCCGACCACACCAACCTGAGCATTGGAGAGCTCGTCTCGGGCTACATCAGCCAAGTGCACAAGAGCCGGGACGCAGAGGTTGCCATGGTGAACCAGATCCAGCAAAAATCTGAGGTATCCTTCTGCTATCCTCTTACTTACTGCATAATTACCTTTATCATGCTAGCCCCCAAGTCGGCGACTTATGATTAAATATGTTGTAGACATAGGTTCCGGCTTACTCAACTGAGCCGGCAGTTTGTAGATAGATACGTTCAATATGCATTAGCCCCCAAGTGCCAAGTGTCTTTGCTTGGAAAACGCTTGGGACTTAAAATTTATATAGTAACTGTTCATGTCATAACCCGGAAATGTACACAGGCTGCTAGCAAGAAGCTAGAGGCTGACATGGCTGATCTCAAGAGCCGGCTGCAGATGCAAGAGATGGAGACCCGGAAGGCAAATGCCAAATTTGTGTCTAGCATCGCCGCTCAAGAAAAGCTGAAGACAGAGTTTGACGCTGAGCGGAAGGCGTGGGCCGAAGAGAAGGTCACATTTGTGAACCGGGCTGAACAGGCGGAGAAGACTCTCTCCGAGAAGACCGCCGAGCTCTCCGGCCTAAAGCGCCAGGTGTCCCAGATGGTGGCCGCAATCTTCGGTAAGTCGCCTCACCGGCTTTCATCAAGCTTAGAATCTTTATATCTCATAATTCATCCTTGTCGGCGGCTTATCTGATTCTGTTAAACAGGTCCCAGAAGTGCCAATCTCAACCAGAGCGTGGTAACCAAGCTGAAGGCCGTTTACACCCTGGTGGAGCAGCTCTACACCGGGTCACAACGTGCCTTGGCTGTGGTGGCCCTATCCAACGAGGTGCCGACTCACCTGGCGGAAGTCCTCCGCCGTCTCGCCGTTCTGCCTCAGCGGATCCAAGAGCTGCGACGGGCCTCTGCGAGAGCCGGAGCAATCGCTGCGCTGAGCCGGGCCAAGGCGTTCTTGCCAGAGCTAGACCCGGCGGACATCGCCCTCGGCTACCCAAGCCTGAAGGAAGACGGCACCGCCTTTGATCAGAAGGACTTCGCAGCTTGCGTGAAGATTGTACGCCCGGTAGCCACTCTTATTGGCAACGACACAGATCTGACCAAGTATCAGCCGGGTTACAACGCGGAGAATCAGAGGATCCCGACCCCTCGCTATGAAGCCCTGAGTTTAATCCCGCTGGCTCGTCAGCACACCTTCGCCCCGGAAATTGACCCAGCCGGGTTAATTGACGAGGAAGCCCAGTTCGAAGCTCTGAGCGGCATCGACTGGAAGTCTTCGACTTTCCAGACCCTGGGAACAGCCGGAGGAGAAGAAAGAGACGAGCCGGAGACATCAACCCAGCAAGCGTCGTAATTCTGCTGGAGGTTTACCAAACAATGCCTCACCCTTTTGGACTCAACGAGTCTTGTAATAGAGTAGGACCAACACTTTATCTTTGCCGTGCCATCGTGCACGCCTTGAATGCTTGAAGTTTTATTGAAGTTGTCTCCTTTATATTTCTCCGGGTCATTCATTCTCCTTAGTCTCAAATAATTGTCTTTAACTATCCTGCATAGAAAGACGAATCACAAGTCTCCAGGCGGCTTACCGCCCTGAGAATCATATGTTTTAGATATATAACCCGGAATATGAATCAAAAAAGACTGGTCCTCAATTATATCCTTAATACAGCCGTAATAACACACTTAGCGGCCTGCAAGCATACTTCCGGTTTAGATAACCCGGGTAATAAGGTTGGTACCTTAATTCCGATTTACTTGTCTTAATGACACCCATTGTGTTCAACTAACACTGTAAACTAAAGTTAAGCCGGCAAAGTGAGACCCGGCCGTACACTGAAATAATCAGAAGAAACTTGCTATAAAGCAGAGGAACTTAGGGGCTTCTGGTTCGGATACGACCAGAGACCCGGCCCAAAGGGGTTATGCTAGGATTCGAATGCGATCATATAGCCCCCAGTGGGTGTGGCGATGCCAATCAAGAGGGTATCGACAGCTATGTTCTCTTTGGTTCGAATACGACCCATGTTTGAACAGGAAGCCCCCAAATGACCTTAAGAATTGTTTAACGACGCTGATTCGAATACGATCCACGTCGGTTCTCAAAGGGGTTAAACTAAGATTCAAATATGATCAAAGAAAACTCCCCAATGAGCTCGGCACTTTTCCAATCAAATGGGTATCGACAGCTATGTTCTCTTTGGTTCGAATACGACCTATGTTTGAACAGGAAGCCCCCAAGTGACCTTATCGTCTACGGCTAGATCCGAATATGATCATAAGCCGGATCCTCCTTCAAGTTATCATGTAACCTAGCAATGAAAACAACATGTGCACATTTGGAGGAGAAAGAAAGGACAGAGGTCTTGCTTTATTGCTTATCATAATATATACATGGCTTAGAGGAGTATGTACATCATGAGAGCCGGTGGCTCAAGTGTAGTAAGGCCGAAGCTGAGCTATGTTCCATGGCCGTCGGGTCTCTTCCTCCGACTTACGTGAATCTTTGTGCTCCCGAATGTCAATGAGGTAATATGACCCATTGTGCAAATTCTTGCTGACCACAAAGGGCCCTTCCCAAGGCGGGGATAACTTGTGTGCATCTGTTTGATCCTGAATGAGCCGGAGCACGAGATCACCCTCCTGGAAGACCCGGGTTTTAACCCGGCGGCTATGATAACGGCGCAGGTCTTATTGGTAAATCGCTGAACGGGCTGCTGCCACATCACACTGTTCGTCCAACAAGTCAAAAGCGTCCTGGTGCGTCTGTTCATTATCCGCCTCAACGTAAGCCGCCACTCGAGGTGAGTCATGACGGATGTCACTGGGGAGGACTGCTTCTGCCCCATAAACCATGAAGAAAGGCGTAAAACCTGTAGACCTGTTAGGAGTAGTGTTGATGCTCCATAACACGGAGGGCAACTCCTCTACCCAACAACCCGGCGTCCGTTGCAAAGGGACCAAAAGCCGGGGCCTGATACCCTTCAGAATCTCCTGATTAGCTCTCTCAGCCTGACCATTGGATTGAGGATGAGCCACTGAGGAAACATCAAGTCGGATATGCTCTCGTTGACAAAACTCCTCCATGGCGCCTTTGGAGAGATTGGTGCCATTGTCAGTTATGATGCTGTGTGGAAAACCAAAGCGAAAGATCACCTTCTTCATAAACTGAACCGCCGTGGCTGCATCACACTTGCTAACTGGCTCTGCTTCAACCCACTTGGTAAACTTGTCAACTGCCACCAAAAGGTGGGTCTTCTTATCCTTGGATCTTTTGAAAGGCCCAACCATATCAAGCCCCCAGACCGCAAAGGGCCAAGTAATTGGGATCATCCTCAGCTCTTGAGCCGATACATGAGCCCGTCGCGAGAACCTTTGGCAACCATCACACTTACTGACCAAGTCCTCTGCATCAGCATGAGCCGTCAACCAATAAAAACCATGACGAAAAGCCTTGGCCACAAGGGACTTTGAGCCGGCGTGAGGGCCACAATCCCCTTCATGGATCTCCCGCAAGATCTCTTGCCCTTCCTCAGGGGAAACACAACGCTGAAACGCTCCCGTAACACTGCGGTGGTGCAACTCACCATTGATAACAATCATTGACTTAGCCCGCCGGGTTATTTTCCTGGCCAAAGTTTCATCCTCAGGTAACTCGCCCCGGGTCATGTAAGCCAGATAGGGCATTGTCCAGTCTGGTATGATATGGAGAGCCGCCACCAGCCGTGCCTCCGGGTCGGGGACAGCCAAGCCTTCCTCTGTAGGCAACTTAACAGAAGGGTTATACAGGACATCCAGGAAAGTATTAGGCGGCACCGGTTTTCGCTGAGAGCCCAGCCGGCTTAAAGCATTAGCCGCCTCGTTCTTCCTGCGATTGATGTGTTCCACTTGGTAACCCTGAAAGTGCCCAGCAATGGCATCAACTTCGCGGCGATAAGCCGCCATGAGAGGGTCCGTGGAATCCCACTTTCCTGATACTTGTTGAGCCACCAAGTCTGAGTCACCGAAGCACCTTACTCGGCTTAAGCTCATCTCTTTAGCCATCCGAAGACCATGGAGCAAAGCTTCGTACTCAGCCGCATTGGTAGTGCAAGGAAACATCAACTGTAGCACATAATGGAACTTCTCACCTTTAGGGGAAGCCAATACAACTCCAGCCCCCGAGCCCTCCAACTTCCTGGACCCATCGAAGTGAATAGTCCAATACGTGTTATCCGGCTTTTGCTCGGGCACCTGTGACTCTGTCTAATCATTGATGAAATCCACCAGGGCCTGAGATTTAACAGCAGTGCATGGCACATATTTGAGACCATGAGGTCCGAGCTCGATAGCCCACTTAGCCACTCTCCCTGTGGCCTCTCTGTTCTGAATGATATCACCAAGAGGGGCAGAACTGACCACAGTTATGGGATGACCCTGGAAATAATGCTTAAGCTTCCGGCTTGCCATGAACACACCATAAACAAGCTTCTGCCAATGTGGATACCGCTATTCAGACTCGATAAGCACTTCGTTGACATAATAAACCGGCCGCTGAACCAGATGCTCCTTACCCTCTTCCTTGCGTTCCACCACCACAGCCACACTGACGGCTCGTGTGTTTGCCGCCACGTACAGTAATAAGGGCTCTTTATCAACCGGAGCTGCAAGGACTGGGGGCTCTGCCAGCTGCTTCTTCAAATCCTCAAAAGCGGTATTAGCTGCATCATTCCAGACAAAGTTATCAGTTTTCTTCATCAACTGATATAACGGCATGGCCTTCTCACCCAAACGGCTTATAAACCGGCTTAAAGCAGCGATGCGACCCGCCAAACGCTGAACGTCATTTATACACGCCGGCTTAGCCAGGGAGGTGATGGCCTTGATCTTCTCCGGGTTAGCCTCAATGCCTGTCAGAAACCAAAAAATCCAAGAGCTTGCCTGCAGGGACACCAAAGACACACTTGGCCGGGTTAAGCATCATCTTGTAGACCCGGAGATTATCAAAGGTTTCTCTCAAATCATCTATCAGGGTTTCCTCTTTTATGGATTTAACCACAATATCGTCCACATAAGCATGAACATTACGCCCAATCTGTTTATGAAGACAGTTCTGCACGCAACGCTGGTAAGTCGCCTGTGCACACTTGAGTCCAAAGGGCATAGACACATAGCAGAAGGCTCCAAAGGGGGTGATAAACGCCGTCTTCTCCTGGTCCTTAACTGCCATTTTAATCTGATGATATCCGGAATAAGCATCTAAGAAACTTAAGCGCGCACAACCTGCCGTAGCATCAATGATTTGATCAATACGGGGGAGGGCAAAAGGATCAGCCGGACATGCCTTGTTTAAGTCCGTATAATCCACACACATCCGCCAAGTGCCGTTCTTCTTGAGCACGAGCACCGGGTTAGCTAACCACTCTGGGTGAAAGACTTCAACAATAAACCCGGCCACCAAGAGCCGGGCCACCTCTTCACCAATAACTTTCCGCCTCTCCTCATTGAACCGCCGAAGGAACTGCCTGACCGGTTTAAATTTCGGATCAACATTGAGAGAGTGCTCAGCGAGTTCTCTAGGTACACCTGGCATGTCAGAAGGTTTCCATGCGAAGATGTCCCTATTCTCACGGATGAACTCGATGAGCGCGCTTTCCTATTTTGGATCCAGGTTGGCACTGATGCTAAACTGCTAAGATGAATCTCCTGGAATGAAATCAACAAGTTTAGTCTCATCAGCCGACTTAAATTTCATTGCCGGCTCATGCTCTGTAGTCGGCTTTTTCAGAGAGGTCATATCTGTTGGGTCAATGTTGTCTTTGTAAAACTTCAACTCCTCTGTTGCACAAACAGATTCTGCATAAGCCGCATCGCCTTCCTCACATTCCAAGGCCACCTTCCGGCTGCCGTGAACCGTAATGGTCCCATTATGACCCGGCATCTTGATCTGCAAGTAAACATAACACGGTCGTGCCACGAACTTGGCGTAAGCCGGCCGCCCAAATATAGCATGATACGGACTTCTTATCTTGACCACCTCAAAGGTCAATTTCTCCACCCTGTAGTTGTTCTCATCTCCAAAGGCCACTTCCAACTTGATCTTGCCGACTGGATAAGCCGACTTACCAGGTACCACACCATGGAAGATAGTGTTTGACTGGCTGAGGTTCTTATCAACCAACCCCATACGGCGAAAAGTCTCATAATAGAGGATGTTGATGCTGCTGCCTCCATCCATGAGCACCTTAGTGAACTTATATCCTCCCACTTGAGGAGCCACCACTAAGGCCAAGTGGCCCGGGTTATCCACCCGGGGAGGGTGATCCTCCCTACTCCACACTATAGGCTGATCGGACCACCGCAAGTAGCGTGGAACCGCCGGCTCAACAGCATTCACAGCCCTCTTATGAAGCTTCTGATCTCGCTTACACAGACTGGTGGTAAACACATGATACTGTCCACCACTAAGCTGCTTTGGATTGGTCTGAGAACCCCCCTGCTGCTGTTGATGACCCTGGCCAGACTGATGATTAAAGCCCCCTTGACCGTTCTGAGGATTAGAATTTGAGCCGCCGCCCGGCCCATGAAAACCGCCGGCGCCTGAGCCGCCGCCCGGGCCGTTGTAATTCTTAAAGGCCTTCATGATTGCACAATCCTTCCATAGATGAGTCGCTGGCTTCTCTCTAGAGCCATGCCTTGGACAGGGCTCATTCAATAGCTGCTCCAGCGTCGGACCTGACCCGCCGCCTCGGGGAGGGGGCCTCCCCTTACGTCGCTGGTTGTTCCCTTGTGAGCTGGCGTTGGCCACAAACTCTAGGCTGTCGTCGGCCTTGCGCTTGCCTCCTCCTTGGTTTCCCGGGTTATGCTGAGGACCCTTGCCATTGCCGTTCTTCTTTCCCTTCCCTGTCCTTTCATCATCTGAAGCGGGGTCCTTGGTACCATCAGAATCGGCGTACTTGACAAGAGCCGCCATCAGTGTACCCATATCATTGCAGTCGCGCTTAAGCCGCCCGAGTTTCATCTTCAGGGGCACAAAACGACAATTCTGCTCCAACATTAAGACTGCAGAGCCGGCGTCCATCTTATCCGAGGAATGTATTATCTCCTTAACCCGGCGAACCCAATGTGTCGTAGACTCACCCTCCTGCTGCTTGCAGTTAGTCAAATCCACAATTGACATAGATTGCCTACAGGTATCCTTGAAGTTTTGGATGAACCGGGCTTTCAACTCAGCCCAAGACCCAATGGAATTCGGCGGTAGCCCTTTCAACCAAGTGCGGGCAGTCCCATCTAACATCATGGTGAAGTATTTAGCCATGGTCGCCTCACTGACCTCCAGCAGCTCCATAGCCATCTCGTAACTCTCGATCCAGGCTGCGGGTTGTAGGTCGGCTGTGTAATTAGGCACCTTCCTAGGGCCTTTGAAGTCCTTGGGTAGACGCTCATTGCGGATAGCTGGCACTAAACAAGGGACACCCCCAGTCCTGGTAGGGATACCCATGTCGACGGAAGTCGTCGGATAAGCCGGGGGGGTCTGGTAAGCCGTCAATTGAGGCACCTGCTCCGCCTCTTGCCGCGCTCTGTCCTGGTTTGCTGCGTGAAAGGCTCCATTATGAACCGGGCCATGGCCAGGGGGCGGGTCATGGCGTCGGACGTTACTTGAGCCGGTCGCCAAGACCATGTGTCTGCTGTAACTCGGGCTCCGGCCTGGCCGAGGGGTCGAGTGGATCCTGTCCCGGCTGTAGGAGTACGCCTCTTGCTGCACCAGTGCTGTCTGAAGGAGTTCCCTGACCCGGCGGGTTTCAATAGCCATCGGAGAGTCGCCGTCGACTGGGAGAGCCGCCAACCGTGCTGCCGCGGCGACCATATTCTCCAGTGGGTTATTATAATGACCCGGGGGTATTGGCACATACTGAGGCGGGGCAGGGGGCACCTGGGGAGGCCCCATTACTATTGGCTGAATAGGGGTTCCAGACCCGGGCACTATGACCCCTGGCGGGTTACTAGACCCTGCACCTGGCGTGTTGAAGAGGTTGCGTGGATCGTAAACCGGAGGGAGTCGAGATTGGGTCTTTTGATGCCTCCTTCTCATGACCTCATTGGACGCGTTTTGATCCATCGTGAGCCGGAAGGACTGCGCCTGGATCAACTGAGTTTGGGCATCGAGAGCCGCCCTCTCCGCAGCCATCCTAATCCCTTCCGCTGCCAGATCCTCCTTAGCTTTCACTAGATCCAACTTTAACTGTGCCACCTCCGCATCATGCTGAGCATGATCCGCCGGGTCAACCGTGGCGGTTAACAGGGCCGTCATCTTGTCCGTAAGATCCATCAGCACCTGAGCCGGAGAAGGCTCCGGGTTTCCCGCTCCAGCAGCGGGGTTCTGAACAGGCTGTGCCCCGGCCATAAAGACTCCAACCTGACTTGGCGGCTCAAACGGGTCCGGAATACTGTCACCATCGGAACAACCCATGAGCCTGCCATCCTGGAGTTGATACAATGAGTTTGACTCATCGGTGGACGACTCGCCGTCAGAGCCGGCGGCCGCCTGCTCACCAGATCCAGATTGATCAGAGGGCCCTCCATGGATACATCCCACAAAAGCATACCTTAAGGCAGGCCGGGCCCGGACGGGTCGTGCACGCTGAGCCGTCTCGACGAGATCGGCGCAGAGACCCGGCTCAGGGCCCGGCTCACCAATCTTGCCAATGAACACGTGAATTCCGCCGAAGGGGACCCGGTACCCGTACTCAATTGAGCTGACATCGGGGCCCCAGTTTGCATCGTCAATGTAGAGCTTGCCGCGACGACTCTTGGTCATCCGGCCCACAGCGTATCCCTTGAGCCCTTCGAAGCTGCCCTTCAAGAACTCAAATCCACCGTGCGCTGGCCCCACGGTGGGCGCCAACTGTCGTGGAATTGTCACGGCAGATGTCCTCGAGCTAGGACTTAGTCGTGGAGCCATCGCAGCTAGGAAGCTTGAAGGGGTTAATGCGGGACAAGGAACACGAGGGTTTATACTGGTTCGGCCCCTTACGGTGAAGGTAAAAGCCTACGTCCAGTTTGAGGTGGTATTGATTAGGGTTACGATTACCAGGGAGCTAAACTGCTATGCCCGGATTTCGATGAGATTGTTCTCTGCCTTAAACCGCTGCCGGGTCGTCCCTTTATATAGGGAGGCTGACGCCCTGCAGCTCTCAGAGTCCCGGCCGGCTCATAAGAGTGTCCGGCTCGGACTCTCAACTATTCTTGTCTTACACTACAAGTTCTACCATAACAATGATTGCAACTACGGGCCTTAAGCCATATCCGGGTCTTAAGCCCATCTTTGGCCCACCGTCTTCAAGCTTGGCGCCAGGCTTCTGGCAATGACCATATGAGTAACCCGGCCCCTCCTGGCGGGTGACTCTAAGGTCTATATCCTCAACAAAAATGGTAAAACAAGACCAGCAAAGCCCCCGAATGTGCCGACAAATCCCGATAGGAGCTGCACATATCTCGTTCTCAGGGCACAACGGATGAGCCAGACGTCGGGTTGGCATAGACCCTGGTTGCCCAGGGGGCGCCGGACATCGCTCGGTTTGGGCCAGCACTCGAAGGAGAACTGGTCCGGGGTTTTAAATAAAGATGACCCTCGGGCTCGCGAAAACCCGGGGGAAAAAGGCTTAGGCGGCAAATGGTAAAACCTAAGTTGGGCCTTGCTGGAGGAGTTTTATTCAAGGCGAACTGTCAAGGGGGTCCCATAAATCACCCGACCGCGTAAGGAACGCAAAACTCAAGGAACATAATCCCGGTATAACAGTAACTAGGGCGGCAAGAGTGGAACAAAACACCAGGCATAAGGCCGAGCCTTCCACCCTTTACCAAATATATGGATGCATTAACTAAATAAGAGATATTGTGATATCCCAACATATCCATGTTCCGACATGGAACAAACTTCGACTTCACCTGCAACTAGCAACGCTATAAGAGGGGCTGAGCAAAAGCGGTAACTTAGCCAAACAACGGTTTGCTAGGAAAGGATGGTTAGAGGCTGACATGGCAAAATGGGAGACATGATATAGCAAGTGATAGGTAGCGTAGCATGGCAAAAGAGCGAACAACTAGCATAGCAAAGATAGAAGTGATTTCGAGGGGTGGTCATCTTGCCTGCAAGGTTCTCAGAGTTGTCGAAAGCTTGATCCTCGTAAGCGTACTCAACAGGTTCCTCGTTCACGAACTCGTCTCTCGGCTCTACCCAAGACAAGAACACAAGCAACAGAACCACAATCAACCACGAGAAATGCACAAGCAACATGATGCAAAACATGTATGATATGCGAGATATGATATGCGATGCATATGCGTGCTCCGGAAGGAAAATGATGAACATGGCAGTAACTTGGCAAACCAAGCATGCCACTGGAAAGATTAGATGATTTCGGTCGAAATCGATATAAAGATCACCGGAAACGGATGCACGGTTTGCAAATGGCAAGCAAAACAAGAATGACACGAATCTGCGATTAACAACATGATAGCACTTAAAATGCAACAAGCAACAAATCTACAGCACTCCAACATAACAACAAAGCACATGGCAGTAAACTACAGGAGATGCTTGACAAAAGATTAACACTGAGCTACGGCTAGTTCACAACATATCGAGCTCAAACAAGCATGGCAAAAGTGCAAAAGATAACAGGTTCACAGACTTAGTGAAAAACTGGACATGGCAGAAAACAGCATCAGGTAGCAATGTTCAGAGCACGACATCAACATGCTACAGGAACTTAACATAGCAAAACAAGGCATGGCAGTGTTCTACTAGATGCACATGACAAAAGTCCCTTACTGACCATAAGCCAAAAAGGACCAGAAGATATGATGGCAAGCATGTAAACATAGCAAGTTTCGTTATCAGGTTTCAGACTTAGCAGAAAACAGAGCATGGCAGAAATAATGATATGTAGGCCTCTTTGTGAGCTTGATGCACTCACTACAGAGCAATTCACTACAAACCAAGCATACCTACAGCAAGATGGCATGTTTATGAAGCTATCCATGACAAAAACAATTGCATAGCATGTATGGATCAACTACACTAAGCTTGGCAAACTTGCATATCATGTTAAGAATCTGCCAGAAATATTTTATAGCAAAAGTAGAGCAAGATTGCGTCATGCTATGTCACTCCATAATTTCAAACAATTGCAGGAATGGATCACTTACAACTATACCTACAAACTATCCTTACTGAATATCTCCAAAATATGCATGGATCTCTCTGTAGCATCAAGTTTACATGGCAACAAAATAAGAGCAGACAAGGACTTGGAGAAATCACTAACTCCCTGAAATCAGAAACATTACAGGGTCTAGTTTGCATGCTTGTGCTAGTCACCACAGAGATCACAAAAATACATGGACTACACCACTGGAAAGATGGCATGGCATACTTCAAAACACATGTAGAGCTCATGCTCATAAGATGCACAGATTAAATGATACAAAAATGACAAATCTCCAAGTTCTGTTAAGAACCAGCAGATAACAGCAACTAGCCCTCTTCCAACAGAGATTTGGGCATCAAGATGACCTCTAATAAACATGGTGCAATTGAACAAAATGAAGAGCATCACGAGGCGAACAATATGACATATTACACGCGCGAATACAAGCTACATGCAAGGAGTTATGGAGCTATGAACATGGGCATGTGCTGATAAAATTCAAGGACTTAAAGGATTTTGGGCACGGGGGAAAAAGTCAACGCAGTGCTCACCCCAGATCGGATCGAGCTCGTGCTCCGGTCCTGTTCGCCGGCGACGGAAGGGAGATGGCGGAGGTGAGGCCGGCGGCCGGAGGACAGCGGGGCCGCGGCGCCGGCGGGAGGCGAGGCCGGACGGCGCGGCGATGCGGGCACCGGCGGCACGGCGACTGGCGGCGGCGGCCGGCGAGCTGGAAGACGGCGGCGGTCGGCGGCGGGGCCGGCCGACGCGGAGGCGGCGGCGGAGGGAGCCGGCGGGCGGCGTGGATGCGGCGGTGGCGGGCGCGCGGGCTGCGTGGGCCGGCTGCGGGCCGGGCGGGCCTCGACGGCGGCGACGGGTCGGGCGACACGTGGCGGCTCGCCACTGGCTCGGGGCGGCGGCGCGGACGTCCGGCGGGCGCTGGACGCGTCCGCCCGCGGAGAGGGGATTTTAGGGTTACGGGAGACTGCGAATGTATTTCGGGATGCCCGCATATTTATAGGTAGAGGGAGCTAGGAGGCTCCAAATGAGGTGCGGTTTTCGCCCACATGATCGTGATCGATCGACCTAGAGCATGGAAGAGAGTTTGGTGGGTTTTGGGCTGGTTTTTGAGGGGGGTTTTGCTGCACACTCAAATGGACATTGCGGATGCCCGGTTAACCGTTGGAGTACCAAACGACCTCCAAATGAAACGGAACTTGACCGGTAGTCTCCGGGTGGTATAATAAGGCCACTTGACAAGCCTTGGTCCATTCCGAGAAAGTTTGACACCCGCACACGAAAGAAAAACAAGAGGGGTGCGCCGGGGGAGATAGGAGCGCCGGATTGCAAAACGGACAACGGGAAAAATGCTCGGATGCAAGAGACGAACACGTATGCAAATGCAATACACATGATGACATGATATGAAAATGCATGACATGACAAAATACAAAACGAAAGACAAAACCCGACCACGGAGGAAATAACATAGCACATAGCCGAAAATGGCAAGAGTCGGAGTTACAAATATGGAAAGTTACATGCGGGGTGTTACAACACTCCACCACTACGAGAGGATCTCGTCCCGAGATCTAGGACTGAAAGAACTCCGGATATTCGGAACGGAGATGGTCCTCGCGTTCCCAGGTGGCTTCCCGGTCGGAATGGTGCGACCACTTCACTTTCAGGAATTTGATTGACTTGTTGCGAGTCTTGCGCTCACTTTCTTCAAGAATAGCAACGGGGTGCTTGTTGAGGATATAGACCTTAGAGTCACCCGCCAAGAGGGGCCGGGTTACTCATATGGTCACTGCCAGAAGCCCGGCGCTAAGCTTGAAGACGGTGGGCCAGAGATGGGCTAAGACCCGGATACGGCTTAAGGCCCGTAGTTGCAATCTTTATCATGGTAGAACTTGTAGTGTAAGGCAAGAATAATTGAGAGTCCGAGCCGGACACTCTTATGAGCCGGCCGGGACTCTGAGAGCTGCTGGGCGTCAGCCTCCCTATATAAAGGGATGACCCGGTAGCGGTTTAGGGACAAGCAAGAACAATCTGATCGACAGCCAGGCATAGCGGTTTAGCTCCCTGGTTATCGAAACCCTAATCAATACCACCTCAAACTGGACGTAGGCTTTTACCTTCACCGTAAGGGGCCGAACCAGTATAAACCCTCGTGTTCCTTGTCCCGCTTAACCCCTTCAAGCTTCCTAGCTGCGATGGCTCCACGACTAAGTCCTAGCTCGAGGACATCTGCCGTGACAATTCCACGACAGTTGGCGCCCACCGTGGGGCCAGCGCGCGGTGGATTTGAGTTCTTGAAGGGCAGCTTCGAAGGGCTCAAAGGTTACGTTGTGGGCCGGATGACCAAGAGTCGTCGCGGCAAGCTCTACATCGATGATGCAAACTAGGGCCCCGACGCCGGCTCAATTGAGTACGGGTACCGGGTCCCCTTCGGCGGAATTCATGTTTTCATTGGCAAGATTGCTGAGCCGGGCCCTGAGCCGGATCTCTGCGCTGATCTCATCGAGACGGCTCAGCGTGCACGACCCGCCCGGGACCGGCCTGCCTTACGGCATGCTTTTGTGGGATGTATCCATGGAGGGCCCTCTTATCAATCTGGATCTCGTGATGAGGCGGCCGCCGGCTCTGACGGCGAGTCGTCCACCGATGAGTCAAACTCGTTGTATCAACTTCAAGATGGCGGGCTCAGGGGTTGTTCCGATGGTGACAGTATTCCGGACCCGTTTGAGCCACCAAGTCAGGTTGGAGTCTTTATGGCCGGTGCACAGCCTGTTCAGAACCCCGCTGCTGGAGCGGGAAACCGGGTGCCCTCGCCGGCTCAGGTACTAATGGATCTCACGGACAAGATGACGGCTCTGTTAACCGCTATGGTTGACCCGGCAGATCAAGCTCAGCATGATGCGGAGGTGGCGCAGTTGAAATTGGATCTAGTGAAAGCTAAGGAGGATCTGGCAGCAGAAGGGATCAGGATGGCTGCGGAAAGGGTGGCTCTCGACGCCCAAACCCAGTTGATTCAAGCGCAGTCCTTCCGGCTCACGATGGATCAAAACGCGTCCAATGAGGTCCTGAGAAGGAGGCATCAAAAGGCCCAATCTCGACTCCCTCCGATTTACGATCCACGAAACCTCTTCAACACACCGGGTGCAGGGTCTAGTAACCCGCCAGGGGTCATAGTGCCCGGGTCTGGGACCCCTATTCAGCCACAAGTGATGGGGCCTCCCCAGGTGCCCCCTGCCCCGCCTCAGTACGTGCCAATACTCCCGGGTCTTCCAGGAAGGCGATCTGGTGCTCCGGCTCATCCAAGATCAAACAGATGCGCACAAGTTATCCCCGCCTTGGGAAGGACCCTTTGTGGTCAGCAAGAATTTGCACAACGGGTCATATTACCTCATTGACATTCGGGAGCACAAAGATTCACGTAAGTCGGAGGAAGAGACCCGTCGACCGTGGAACATAGCTCAGCTTTGGCCTTACTACACTTGAGTCACCGGCTCTCATGATGTACATATTTCTCTAAGCCATGTGTATATTATGATAAAGCAATAAAGCGGGACCTCTGTCCTTTTTCCTCCTCCAAATGTGCATGTGTTGTTTTCATTGCAAGATTACATGATAGCTTGAAGGAGGATCCGGCTTATGATCATCTTTGAATCTAGCCGTAAGCAATAAGGTCACTTGGGGGCTTCCTGTTCAAACATAGGTCGCATTCGAACCAAAGAGAACATAGCTGTCGATACCCATTTGATTGGCAAAGTGTCGAGCTCATTGGGATATTTTCTTTGGTCATATTTGAATCATAGTTTAACCCCTTTGAGAACCGACGTGGATCGTATTCGAATCAGCGTCGTTAAACAATTCTTAAAATCACTTGGGGGCTTCCTGTTCAAACATGGGTCGTATTCGAACCAAAGAGAACATAGCTGTCGATACCCTCTTGATTGGCATCGCCACACCCACTGGGGGCTATATGATCGCATTCGAATCCTAGCATAATCCCTTTGGGCCGGGTCTCTGGTCGTATTCGAACCGGAGGTCCCTAAGTTCTTCTGCTTTATAGCAAGTTTCTTCTGATTATTTCAACGTACGTACAGCCGGGTCTCAATTTGCCGGCTTAAAACTTGATTAACAGTGTTAGTTGAACACAATGGGTGTCATTAAGACAGGTACACCGGAGTTGAGGTACCAACCTTATTACCCGGATTACCTAAGCCGGGAGTATGCGTGCAGGCCGCTAAGTATGATATTATGGCTATATTAAGGATATAATTGGAGATCAGTCCTTTTTGATTCATATTCTGGGTTATATATCTAAAACTTATGATTCTCAGGACGGTAAGCCGCCTCGAGGCTTGTGATTTGCCCTTCTATGCAGGATAGTTAAAGGCAACTATTTTGAGATTAAGGAAAACAAAGGATTGATTATGACCCGGAGAAACATAAAGGAGACAACTTCATCAGACTTTAACATTCAAGGCGTGTACGATCGCAGGGTAAGGTTAAAAGTATTGGTCCTACTCAATTACAAAGACTCATTGAGTCCAACAGGGTGAGGCATTGATTGATAAGCCGCCAGCTGGGTTACAACGCCTGCTGAGTTGAAGTCTCCGGCTCGTTCCTCTCTTCTCCTCCGGCTGATCCCAAGATCCGGAAGGTTGATGACTTCCAGTCGATGCCACTGAGAGCTTCGAATTGGGCTTCCTCATCAATTAACCCAGCCGGGTCAATCTCCGGGGCGAAAGTGTGCTGACGAGCCGGCGGGATCAAGTTGAGGGCTTCATAGCGCGGAGTAGGGATCCTCTGATTTTCTGCGTCGTAGCCCGGCTGATACTTGGTCAGATCTGTATCGTTGCCTATAAGAGTGGCCACCGGGCGTACGGTCTTCGCGCAAGCTGCGAAGTCCTTCTGATCAAAGGCGGTGCCGTCTTCCTTCAGACTTGGGTAGCCGAGGGCGATGTCCGCCGGGTCTAACTCTGGCAAGAACGCCTTGGCCCGGCTCAGCGTAGCGATCGCTCCGGCTCTTGCAGAGGCCCGTCGCAGCTCTTGGATCCGCTGAGGCAGAACGGCGAGCCGGCGAAGGACTTCCCCCAGGTGAGTTGGCACCTCGTTGGAGAGGGCCTCCACAACCAAGGCACGTTGTGACCCGGTGTAGAGTTGCTCCACCAGGGTGTATACGGCCTTCAGCTTGGTCACTACACTCTAATTCAGGTTGGCACTTCTGGGACCTGTTTAACAGAGACAGATAAGCCGCCGACAAGGATGAATTATGAGATATAAAAATTCTAAACTTGATGAAAGCCGGTGAGACGACTTACCGAAGATTGCGGCCACCATCTGGGACACTTGGTGCTTTAGGCCGGAGAGCTCGGCGGTCTTCTCGGAGAGAGCCTTCTCCGCCTGTTCGGCCCGGTTCACCAACGCGGCCTTTTCTTCGGCCCACGCCTTCCGCTCAGCATCAAACTCTGTCTTCAGCTTCTCTTGCGCGGCGATGCTGGATACAAACTTGGCGTTTGCCTTCCGGGTCTCCATCTCTTGCATCTTCAGCCGGTTCTTGAGATCGGCAAGGTCAGCCTCAAGCTTCTTGCCAGCAGCCTGTATAGATTTCCGGGTTATGGCATGAACAATTACTATGCAAATGTAAAGTCCCAAGCATTTTCCAAGCAAAGACACTTGGCACTTGGGGGCTAATGCATATTGAACGTTTCTATCTACACATTGCCGGTTCAATGGAGTAAGCCGGAACCTAAGTCTACAACATACTCAATCATAATTCGTCGACTTGGGGGCTAGCATGGTACAGGTAACTAAGCAGTAAGTAAGAGGACAAAAGGATATTACCTCAGATTTTTGCTGGATCTGGGTCACCATAGCAATCTCTGCGTCCCGGCTCTTGTGCACTTGGCTGACGAAGCCGGAGACGATCTCTCCAATGTTCAAGTTGGAGTAGTCGGTGAGGTCCAGGTTAACCCGGCGCGACTCTAGCAGCTCCCCTTTGGCGGAGCACTTGGCCAGCACGGTAGGTCTCCCCGGCTCAACGAACTCCGTCCGGGTAATTACCACGTCCGGGCCGTCTGCTGGTGGAGCCGAGCTGGAGGCCTCCGGGTTAACAGAAGCTTCTGTAGTTGCCTTGGTGGTTGGGGCAGCGGCCTCAGGTGCAGAGGTGGCTGGCGGCTCTTGAGAGGCTGCCTCTGGCTCAGGCAAGTCCGGCTCATCGACCGGCTTGGACTTCTTCGCTCTCTTGGTGAGCTTGGCTTGGGCACTGAAAGGACAAAAAAGTTAAGCACAAAAGGGTAAGTAAAGACAAGTATAACATGAGATGGTTATCATTACCCGGGCGCGGTCTTGAAAGCCGGAAGACTCGACTGCATAGAGTCGCCCGAAGAGGGGGAGGTCTCCTGATAATTTGAGTCAGAAGAATTGAGTGGCTGACGTATAACACCCGCCAACGGATGAAAAGGGTACAAGTGGGAAATAACCTCAGTTCGGCGCTTCCTCGATGCGTCAGGTAACCCGGAGGAGAGGTTGGTGTCCTTGTTGGTCCGGGTGTGACGCCGGCTCTCATGAACCTGTCGCTTCAAAATAAATTGAGGATCTTGATAAGCTAAAGGATGTGAAAAGCTTACTTTCCGGGTTACCCTTCGGACTTTCAGCCTTGGCAAGGGCTCCGAGTCGGAGGAAAGTGACATTACCTCTTCAACCACCGGGTTACTGGCTCCGGTGTCATCCTGTTGATGAACAAGTGTTGGTAAGGCGGACAGAAATAAAACAATAAAACATAACAAAGAGCTTACAGGTTCAGGGGTTACCTCTGACTCGAAGCTGTCGCTTAGTTGCATCAGCTCCGAAGCAGTTGGCCTACTTCCCTTCTTACGGGGAGCGGCTTTCTTGGCGGCTTTCTTCGCCTTTCTGGCCTTCTTGGCCGCCTCATGGTCATACTTGACCCGCCAGAACTTATCATCAGCCTGAAAAATGCAATGAGGTTTTCTTAAAATGATTCAGATGAAAGTTATGTACAGATAAGATGTTCAGATCAGCGGCTTACTGCTGGGGCTGGGTTGGTCTTGCAGAAGGGGGCTAACCCGGTCCTTCCACAGTCTGCCAGGCTCTCGTTCAGGAGAGCCTTGGTCATCTCCTCTGCAACGTCTTCAGGAAGATCGTTGCGGCTGTGTCTCTGAGGGTCGTCCTTTCGGCCCGTGTACTCACACATTAAGCCGGGGCGGCGGCTCAATGGGATCACCCGCCACAAGATCTAGACCCGGACCAGATCGATTCCATTCAGACCATTGCCCAGGAGAGCTTTGATCTTGTTGATAGTGGGGAGCAGAGGTTGGCGCTCCGCTTGAGTCAGCTTGTCTGACAGTGGGTGAGTCGGCTCCAGACGTGAGGGGCGAAAGCCGGGCAACGGACTTTCATCAGCCGGCGACGTGTCTTGGCAGTAAAACCATGTCAGATTCCAGTCCTTGGGGTGGTTGGGCGGCTCTGCGTAAGGGAAAAGGCAGTCCCTTCGCCGCTGAATGGAGATGCCACCTAGCTCCAGACTTGGCCCATTGGCGCACTCATTCTGATGGTTCAAGTAAAAAAGCTCTCTGAAGAGCAGTAGACTAGGTTCTTCTCCAAGGTAAACCTCGCAGAACACTTGGAAGTTGCAGATATTGGACACTGAGTTGGGTCCTATGTCCTGAGGCCGCAGATCGAAGAAATTCAGAACGTCTCTGAAAAACTTTGAACCGGGCAGTGCGAAGCCCGGGCTCATATGATCCGCAAAAATCACTACCTCCCCGTCCTTTGGCTGTGGTCTCTCTTCTGACGGGTCAGGGGCACGGTAGGACATGACGTCCTTCTTGGGCAGATATCCAGACTTGACAAGATCTGCTAGGGTCTCATTGGTGACATTGGACCTCATCCAGTTGCAAGTAATGGAGTCTTTGAGAGCTTTGGGAGGCATGGTGAAAGTCGGCAGTCTATGATAAAAGGAAAAACGTCCGGATTAATTATAAGTCGGAAGAAATCTACAGTTCAATGTTAAGGTGGCGGCTTATGAAGGGGACTAATGGTATACACCTAAGTGCATCGGGCTATTTAAGCCGCCGAGGGATTGAGAGTAATTTGATTGTCTACGGCCTTATCACAGCTAAGCCGGAAATTTTTATGGCGCATGGTTTTCTTTAAGCCGGAAGGTTCTACGGCGCGTGGTTTCTTTAAACCGGAAATGTAAACCACCGAGATTCAATAATTGCAGTTTTTTTACTAAGTGTGGTAAAACAGGTTTCACATATTGCAGTAAATATTTTGGATCAAAATGGTCGGGCAAAAGAAAAGTTTCTAGACCTAGAAACAGACGCGGGGAAGTTCTTGAGCTCGAACAAGGCTCTTAGGCAGTAAAAAGAGGGCTATTTGCATGTGAAATGGGTCTTAAACATCTACCGCAGTGATTCTATACAGAGCTAAGATCAAAAAAAGGGCAGTAAAATTCAAATCTGCTGAGGGCCGCGATGAACTACGAAGAACAGAGGAAGAACTATGAAGCCCTAGTGCGGATCTGCCCTATGGAGTAGCGAGGACTCACCGGAGCTGAAGAGGAGCCGAGGTTGACGCCGTTTGTCAAGACCGAGTCAGGGTGATGCAGCGGCCAAGGTTGACGAAGACCGGGGGCGCGACGGCGGCGGCAGAGTTCGAGCTCGAGCAGAGGAACAGTGGCGCAAGGAGGAAGAAGGGTGGCGGAAAGGCCCGTTGGGCCGGCCTATTTATAAGGGCGAGCTCATAAAGCGGGCGCGAGAATCAAGGATACCACGGCGTGGTTATCTCCCCACGAAATGCCTCGATTTTCGGGATGACAGTAAAGGTAAAGATCCGTTGCGAATCTGGCGGAGTAAAAAACAAGCTTAATGGAAGATGACGTCACGGCGGATTACCCGGAGTCCAGAGGATGACGTCATGCCGGGTTATGGCCTTCACACAATTGTAAGCCGGAGGTTTTCTGTCGAAGGAATTGAAGATTGACATGAGCCGGCTCAAATCAATCTGGGGCCTAATGTTTAGGATATAGACCTTAGAGTCACCCGCCAGGAGGGGCCGGGTTACTCATATGGTCACTGCCAGAAGCCCGGCGCTAAGCTTGAAGACGGTGGGCCAGAGATGGGCTAAGACCCGGATACGGCTTAAGGCCCGTAGTTGCAATCTTTATCATGGTAGAACTTGTAGTGTAAGGCAAGAATAATTGTGAGTCCGAGCCGGACACTCTTATGAGCCGGCCGGGACTCTGAGAGCTGCTGGGTGTCGGCCTCCCTATATAAAGGGATGACCCGGTAGCGGTTTAGGGACAAGCAAGAACAATCTGATCGACAGCCAGGCATAGCGGTTTAGCTCCCTGGTTATCGAAACCCTAATCAATACCACCTCAAACTGGACGTAGGCTTTTACCTTCACCGTAAGGGGCCGAACCAGTATAAACCCTCGTGTTCCTTGTCCCGCTTAACCCCTTCAAGCTTCCTAGCTGCGATGGCTCCACGACTAAGTCCTAGCTCGAGGACATCTGTCGTGACAATTCCACGACAGTGCTCATGATAAGACAAATCTTCTTGGAGGTCAATCTCTTCGAAGTTGATAGTGCGCTCAGGCGTCTTGAAGCACTTGCGGAGCTGTGACACGTGGAACACATCGTGCACGTTCACCAAGTTGGAAGGAAGCTCAAGTTGATAGGCGAGGTCGCCTCTTTTGCCAATGATCTTGAAAGGACCCACGTATCTAGGGGCAAGCTTCCCTTTGATACCGAAGCGACGAGTGCCTTTCATTGGAGAGACGCGGAGGTAGACATGGTCTCCGATCTAGAAAGCCAAATCACGGTGCTTACTATCATAGTAACTCTTCTGGCGCGATTGCGCGGCTTTGAGATTATCACGGATGACTTTACACATTTCTTCAGCTTCAGTGATTAAGTCATTGCCAAGAAGTTGGCGTTCACCAGTTTCTGACCAATTGAGAGGAGTACGTCACTTTCTTCCATAGAGAATCTCGAATGGGGCCTTGCCCGAACTCGCTTGGAAGCTATTGTTGTAGGAGAATTCAGCATATGGAAGACAATCTTCCCATTTCATGCCAAAGGAAATGACACAAGCCCTGAGCATATCTTGGAGAATTTGATTGACTCGCTCGACTTGGCCACTAGTTTGAGGACGGAAAGCTGTGCTGAAGCGAATGTTTGTGCCCATGGCCTTCTGGAAGGAGTCCCAGAACTTGGAGGTGAAGATGCTTCCACGATCTGAAGAAATCAATTGTGGAATGCCGTGCAAGGAGACAATTCTGGAGGTGTAAAGCTCTGCCAGCTGAGCTGCTGTGATGGATTCTTTGATTGGAAGGAAATGAGCCACTTTAGAGAGCTTGTCAATGACAACGAAGATAGCATCATTTCCGCGCATGGATTTTGGAAAACCAGTCACGAAGTCCATTTCGATATGATCAAACTTCCACTCTGGGATAGCAAGAGGTTGGAGGAGACCAGCTGGTTGTTGGTGTTCTGCTTTCACTCTTCGGCAGACATCACATTCATTCACGAACTAAGCAATCTCTCGCTTCATTCGAGTCCACCAATACGACTGCTTGAGGTCATAATACATCTTCGTACTTCCAGGATGAATGTAAAGGAGAGAATTATGCGCCTCGTTCATTATGACTTTCCTTAGATCACCTTTAGGAACCACAATCCGGTCCTCGAAGAATAAAGTGTCTCTGTCATCAATGCGATAGCACTTGTATATGGAAAGACCCTTGTCGATACCACGTTTCACCTTCTTCACCATGGCATCAAGGAGTTGTGCCTCACGAATTTGATCTTCCAAAGTAGGAGATACTATGAGGTTGGCAAGAAAGCCTTGAGGAACAACTTGGAGGTTCAGCTTGCGGAAAGCTTCACAAAGATCCGGTTGGAAAGGCTTGAGAATTAAGCTGTTGCAATAAGCCTTCCTACTTAAAGCATCTGCAATGACATTAGCCTTGCCTGGAGTATATTCAATACTCGGATTGTACTCTTGAATCATTTCGACCCATCGAGTCTGTCTGAGGTTGAGGTTGGGCTGAGTGAAGATGTACTTGAGACTCTTGTGATCAGTGAAAATGTCCACTTGTCTTCCCAACAAGAGATGTCTCCACGTTGTTAATGCATGGACAACTGCCGCCAACTCAAGATCGTGAGTGGGGTAGTTCTTCTCGTTGGGCTTCAACTGACGAGAGGTATAGGCCACAACTTTCTTCTCTTGCATTAACACAGCACCGAGACCTTGGAGAGAAGCATCACAGGAAAACTTCATACAGCTTGGATTCATCAGGAGGAGTCAAAACAGGAGCTGTGACTAGTTTCTCTTTGAGAGTGTTGAAAGCAACGTCACACTCAGGAGACCAGACATACTTCACATGCTTCTGAAGGAGATTGGAAAGAGGCTTTGCAATCTTGGAGAAATTCTCAATGAATCTTCGGCAATAGCTTGCAAGACCCAGAAAACTGCGAAGCTGCTTGACATTCTGAGGAGGTTCCCAATTCACAACTGCGGACACCTTCTCGGGGTTAACAGCGATGCCATTGGCAGAAATGATGTGACCAAGGAAAAGAACTGCATCGATCCAAAACTCACATTTGGAGAACTTCGCATAGAATGGATACTCTCTGAGCTTGTCGAGCACCAATCGCAAATGTTTGGCATGGTCCTGCTTATTCTTGGAGAAGACCAAGATATCATCGAGATACACCAGGACGAATTCATTGGTATAGGGGCCGAAAGACACGACAGTATATTCATAAGAACCAAAGCTTGTTCTGAATGCTGTCTTGGGAATATCTTCTTCACGAATGTGAATCTGATGATAACCCATACGAAGGTCGAGCTTCGAGAATACTTTAGCCCCTTTGAGTTGCTCAAATAGCTCATTGATGTTGGGAAGTGGATACTTGTTCTTGATTGTCTTCTTGTTCAATGGACGGTAGTCGACACAAAGTCGGTCCGTGCCATCCTTCTTCTTCACAAAAAGAACACCACAACCCCATGGAGAAGAACTTGGTCTGATCAAACCCAGACGCTCTTGTTCATCGGGCTGTTTCTTCAATTCCTTCAGCTCGTTGGGTCCAAGCTTGTATGGACGCTTGCAAACGGGTTCAGTACCAGGCTCTAGTTCGATAACGAACTCAACTGGCCGATGCGGAGGCATACCCGGAAGCTCTTCTGGAAAGACATCTTGATACTCGCAAACGACTGGAATTTGAGAGATGGCATTCAATTCACCCTTCTCATTGAGAGAGAAAAACCGAATGGTTTCATCACGAGCGGCATAAATAATCACGTCCTCAGACGAGTGTGTCAATTGAATTTCCCTGGCAGCACAATCAAGTTGAGCCTTGTGCTTAGAAAGCCAGTCCATCCCGAGAATAAGATCAATATCCGAGTCACCAAGAATAATTGGAGAAGACTGAAATTTATAGTTTCCCATCTTGATGGACACATTCGGAACCATAGAGCTTGCATTCATGAATTTACCCGGAGAGACGACTGATAACGGTCTAGGCAAATCTTGATAAACCAACTCATGCTTAAATGCAAATGGTCTTGATATGAAAGAAAGCGATGCACCAGTATCAAAAAGAACTTTTGCAGGAATATCATTAACAGGAAGATTACCCATTATCACATCAGTAGATTCCTCCGCTTGAGCTGCATTCATCATGTTCACCTTTGCAGACTTTGGATTATGCTTGACCACTGCATTGCTGGAAGACTTGACAGGAGGAGGAGGAGGAAGGCGCCTTTGGTTGAAGCACTTGTTAGCATAGTGACCCTTCTGCTGACATTTGTTGCAAGTCACCTCTGAGAGTGGACGGTGATAAGGAGCATTGGACTTTGGAGCTTGATTCTGAGACTTGTTCTGATAGCCAGAGTTGGAAGAGTTTGAAGAACCATGGCCACCTTTGTTCTTCTGCTGATAAGGCTGACGAAACGGAGGAGGAGGAGGCAACCAGAAAGAAAACAAGAGGGGTGCGTCGGGGGAGATAGGAGCGCCGGATTGCAAAACGGACAACGGGGAAAATGCTCGGATGCAAGAGACGAACACGTATGCAAATGCAATGCACATGATGACATGATATGAAAATGCATGACATGACAAAATACAAAACGAAAGACAAAACCCGACCACGGAGGAAATAACATAGCACATAGCCGAAAATGGCAAGAGTCGGAGTTACAAATATGGAAAGTTACATGCGGGGTGTTACACATCTCTTCAACCCCGTCGTTTCTCTAACTCAGGCATCGTGCGGCGGGCGAGATGCGGGTTTGCCGATAGTGGGTTTCCTCAACTACGGTCCCACTTGTAAGGCCAACTCCAACGTACGACCCCAAACGGACCTCCGTTTTGCCCGGATTCTGTCCGTTTGGGTAGGGCGATGGGGTCGTGTCCGGGCCATTTCTCGGATGCGGTGGTCGTGCGCCGAACGCGCGGACGCATCCCGGCCGCGTACATTTTTCTTTGCAAACACATATCTTTTTTTCATCATTGATGTTTCAGTACATGGAAATACATCACCAAAATTTTGACTAGAAAAGCAAGACCAAAAACAAGAACCACAAGAATACATTTTAGAAGATATCCAACTTCCATAACTGCTCTTGTAAGTTGGATTAGTGCCTTCTCGATGCATTCATTATTGATCTGCGGAGGCTCGATCTTGCGTGCTTCTTTCTTCTTCGAGTGCAAAAAAGTAGACGTGTCTAGCCTCTATTCTATCAACAAGTGCACTAGTATCATCTCTAGCCTCTATGCTAGCTAAAAGTGCTAGAACATCTACTAAATTGCGCTCTATCAATATATCATTGTACTCTTCTTCCCAATACCAAAACTTGCATCCATTCTACACAATAAAATTTTAAGTTAGCACAACTAGTCTAATCCGAGAGCACAACCGAAGAATTGGTCGAGTTCTTCCTCCTTTTGCCGACATGTGGGACATCCAGCATCCAGGTCGTGTCATGCAAGAAAATAGAGCGGTAGTTGAAGCCACGTGATGTGCATCTTGGGTTAAACTGTAAATAGAATCTTACTACTCTTGAGTAACTCCAAAAGCGGCCACCGAAGATCTTTATTGGATTTGTTTTTCATCACCAGCACATTGAGGTGAAAGATGTGCAGGTTCAATGGGTCCTCTTGCGTTTTCACTGACATGTGGGACCGCATATGAGCAAACAGATGATGGGCTCCGTGCGTCTGCTGGCTGGCTGAGAAGAGAGACAGAGGAGGGCTGAGCACGGACTCCAGGAAATTTGTTCTACGTAACCAGCACCTCGATATAGTGGGGTGGCATGGGCCATAACTAGCATTCATGTCTAGCAGTACGGTACACGCCACCCACACGAGTCCCATCCAACACCAATTTTCTTGGAGTCCGTGCTACAGCCATCTCTTCTCCCTCCTATTTTCTCAGCCGTCACGCGGTGGGCGGGGTGGGGGTTTGCCGATAGTCGGTTTGCTCAACTATGGTCCCACTTGTAAGTGAAAATGCAACACAGCACGCATTCCCCCTTGAGCGGCGTGCTGGACCAACTGTGTGGGGGTGCGACGCGAACACGGCAGGCTTTTCCTTTTGAACTTGTAACTTGTAAAATTTGGTTCTGCTCCATGTGCGACCAATAGATAGAAATAATGATTTTCCCTAGAGTAATGAGAAGTTTGGTTCTGGCGCGGTTCATGCATGGAGTACGTACGAAAATTATGAAGTTGATGCGAAAGGTAAGATAGTTACTAGTAGAACCATATACTACTACATGGATTTGACGGAAAGATAAAGATACATACGGATCCATCAACGACATCCTCACGCCCTAGTGCACCGGGTCACCAACCGACGTGTGAGGAGCAGCGGCGTTGGCGGCAAGCTCAACGTGCTTTTGAACAATGCCGTCCAAGGTTGCCCTGCGGTCCAAGAAGGCCAGTGTCCTATCGTCCTCCTCTTGCATCTAGTAGTCCTTGTGGACGATTTGCGCGTAGACGTGGGTGATTATGTCGATGGTGTCTTGCTGCACCAGGCGCTGCGCGGCGAGCGCGACCTCGAGGTGGACATTCTCCAGCGCGACGGCAGGCAGTCGCGGGGCCACCAGTGCGTCGAAGAGGTTGTCACCATAGAGGCCGTTGAGGGTGGCAGGCATCGCAGAGCCTGGGCGCGTGGGCTGGAGGCGTACGTCAAGGTCGTCCGCGAGCTTCTTGACGACGGTGAACTTGTCGAGGAAGCCGACGAGGACCTCGTCGAACAAGGATACGAAGCTATCGTCCAAGCGGCCCCCTCGCCCTGGCGGCCTCAAGCACTACCTGGAGACGTTCCTCGGTGCCGGGCCACAGGCCGGCGTCGTGGACCATCTGGCACAGCCGGCTGATGCTCGCGCTCATCGCCTCCATGGGTCTAGCTTCTAGTCAACTGATCTTGCGATTGGAGTGATCACTCTTGCCCTTGGGTGCGTAGGGGCGTAGGATTTCGTAGATTGGACTGGCGGGAGCCTTTATATGAGAAGTGCAGACTGCGTTGAATTCATGTGCGTGTTGGCCATCTACTCCTCGTCCCTCTACTGCACCTGCCTTTGGTTGTATGATAGGTTGGCCAGCCACCCGTTGGGCCTACGTGTCATACAGCCAAAGGCAGGTGCAGTAAGTCAATGAAGCTGCGTCCCCCTCTGTGCCCGTGCATGCTTTCAATGACCTGATACTACCAAACACCATGTATTTATTTACAGAGGGAGTAGTACATTTTTTGTGACATGCATTACTAGATATTGCTAGTCAAATACTAAATCCAGATGGACGTGGTAGTACTACTAAATCCAGACGGTGGTGCTAGTACTAGTAGTAGTAGTACTACCAATGTAGTAGCACTGTACTACCCGTTGGTCAAATTATTACGTGTTGCTCCTCACGGTGAAGTGACAAGACCCTACACCAGAGATGACACCTGAGTATAGGCGCCGTGTTCGGCATACCATAGTCAGCCTCACCGTCTGCAGTCACTATCATCATGGCTGTAGACCTATCCTGCTTACAACTAGCCGTGTTCAACATAATTTCCCGTGCGTAGATGCCCGTGCATTGCACGGAACACCAAGATTGGGGGGTGGACTGCGCCGGCAGTGGCCATCGCGCCAGATTTTTCCATGGCCTTCTAGATGTGGTGGGGAGGAGATAAGGCTGATTGTGAGAGACAAGGAGTTGTTTGTAAATAGGGAACAAGTGCGGGCATCTTTTCGCAAAACTGGAGAAGTTTGGTTTGTATGCGTCAGATCTAGATCCGACGGCTATTGGTGAAAGATGGCAGGCACAACATCATCACCAACTCAGGACCTGTTTGATTCGCAGGATTTTGAAAATGCAGGAATATGACACGTCAATATTACAAGTTTCAAACTGATATTACAAATGTTAGGAGTAATGCTGCACCTATGAAGAGGGAATTACTAGGAAGTTTACGTAAGAACTTCCGTTACTTTAGGTGGATGCAGCATTATTGTACAAACTAAAATCCACCGCCCTGACAAGTCACTAATGGGCAAATAAGTTTTCGAGTCTCTGGCCACTTGATGTTTCAAAAACAAATTCAGGTTCTGCGGAGACTTTGTCATTTAGGCTTAGACGCTTGCGGTGATCAGCACGTCATTCATTGTTGCGCCAGAGAACGCCAAACCTCATTACCTTGAGCACACTTGCCTCCAGAACAAAGAACCTGGCCAATTTAATCTCAGATGTGCTGCCTCGGTACTCGATCAAATCAATTTCTGTAAGATGGAGATCAAGGCATTCGATGAGATTGTTATAGTGCAGCACATTTTTCACTTTCAGGTCTTTTTTTATCTGCAGAAGAAGAGAACATATTAGAGCAGCTGGTTGTATAAGATTGCCGTGTCATCAAGAGGTACCAATATCATTCGCTCATACGATAGGGTTGGCTGGCTAGTGATATTTTTTCACTCTCTCTCTCTCTCTCTCTTTCTCTTTCCTCTCATTTACCTATGAGTACGTGAAGAGCTTGGGCATTTGTTGCCTTCCACTATGTGGCCGATGCCATATTTCGCAAAAGTATGCCACATAATACACATCGATGTCAAATCAAAAGATTTTGGCACCGCTCTCGCGATGTGAGAGAGTTGGCACCGCTGTGCACACAGACCCACATGTATAAAAAAATCGATCAAACCAACTACACCAGCCTCTCACTCTCCCAAACAAGTGTTTTTTATTGCCACAGTCCTCTCTCTCTCTCCCACGCAAGTGTTTTTTCATTGCGTGGGTTAATTTGGCACCGGAGCAAAGTAGGTGATCCAGATTGGGGCACCAAGTGAGCAATGGAGGGGCATCGATGCCAAATGCATCACAAGTGAATTTGGCACGTGTTTTGGCCTACATAGTGGAGGGCCGTTATAGCCCACTTTTGTACTACCTCTTATTTAGTATAAAATTTTGACCATATATTTATGTAAGAAAATGCCAATGCATGTCAAAAATTACACCATTTGAAATTATGTTCAAATACGAATCCAACGATATAGTTCTTAGTGACATGCATTAACATTTTGTCAGTTAAATCTATGGTCAAATTTTGATACTAAAAAATAGGAAGAGTAAACCAGGACGGAGGTAGTACTTGCTCTTAGGGTAACCATAGAGTTACTGGAGTAGTCTAAGTTACTTTCCACTATGACTAGCCTAGGCTACTATAGTAGTATAACAAAAAAACGATGTAGGTGATCGTGTGAGAAAAAATACTAAAAACATTTCTTTCACTGCAGTGCGTAGATGCAGTTTTGAACACTACACTTGTCATCGTAATTTGGGAAATTCGAAAAAATTGAGCTACGTTGTGATTACCGTTTACTAATAGGAAAGAAGTTTCACCTCGATGAGTAGCTTCTCCGTGCACGGAAAGCATGTAAGGAATCCAACAACTTGATCCAGATTGGGGCCGATAGATTTTATTGCCAAGATCTTCACTGTGCGCATAGACTGGGTCAAGCTTGTGGGAATCATTTTCTGGAAGACGATCGTAAATACATCAAGAAGAAATTTAAAAATGTGAATTTCAAGAAGACGGAGAAGAAGATGAGTGTTGTACCTGAACGATTACGGATCCAATAAAGAGTTTGGAGAATTTGGCAGACGAGTGCACCAACGTTGTCAATTTCGGTGCGTCAATGACCCTGATTTTTGTTGGACCTTCTAGATCCGATACAAGCAATCTCTCAAGGAAATGCGCATTCTCAATGACCATAATGTGGAACAGCTGGAGTGATCTCTTCCCAATTGATGTCTTGTTGCGGGGCCAGCAAGACACAAAAATCCATCGGAGATTCGTCGAGGCGATGTGGAGGCTAATGAACCCGTGGATCTGCTCAAGACGAAGGTACTCAAGCGCAGTACAGCTGCGGAGCAGGTGCTCCATAGCCTTCTTCGAGATGACAACATCGAACAGGTCGAGTTGCTTGAGTTGAGGGAGAAGAAGGGCGGGCGCGGCATTAATCTGGGGAAGGTAGCAGGAGCTGAAGCTGGCGCGGCGCACCGTTGGCGTGAGGCAGAGCGCGGACGGCGGCAGAGAGCAACATCGTCTAGCTTCAAAGCTGAGCTCCTCGAGCTGATCTAGGGCGGGGGATAAGAACCACTCATCGAACTTGGGTTGGACCTTGTAGTTGGTACTGAACATGCAGATGTCAAGGCGTCTGGCTGGCCCAGGGTGCGATGAAAGGATCTTGGAGACTGCGGCCATGCGTTTGCAATCCCCGTTGCAGAGGCAGCTGTCGATTGTGAGGTTGAGGGGGACGCGGCGCTAGAGGGCGCGCCACCACCGGGAGAGCAGGGCGGTCCGCACAGCAGATTTGGTGGGGAGGAGGCCGATGATGACGAGCAGCATGTCGTCGGGGAGGCTGCTGATGAAGTCCAGGCTCGCTGGATGCGGTTTTGGCTCGAGCCGCCTCCGCTTGTTGGCTGCCTCGTCGTCCATCTCAACCAGCGACGACGCCGGTGTACACGTGTGCTAGTGTGTGTTGTGTGCTGGGTGTGCGTGAGTGCGTCCTTTTGTGCATGCCGCCGCGCAGTGGTGAATTGTGCGCGAGTGCGTCCTCCACGCGGAAGAAGTGTGTCCTCAATGCGCCCTCAATTTACTAGCGTGCGGGGTGCTACCCCGAGTGGTTTCAACTTTGTTTACTTCACCGCGTGTCAGATGGGCCTCTTGTTTACTTATTTTCACCCACTGCCACATGGGCCAGCACACGAAGATACAGAACACGAGCTGACAAGGCAGCATGTGGACTGGTTGACCGGTCAACTAAACAATATACGGAGCTATACGCTGACACAGTGAGCGTATAATCCGTCGGTATAGAGTGTTCGTGTGAGAGGGGAGGCCCGTGAGAGATAGCAGAGAGAGAGAAAGAGCTACTCCCTCCGTTCAATAATGTAGTTCCAACATTTTTCTAAAAGTCAAACTTTTGAAACTTTGACCAAGTTTATAAAGAAATTACTTATATCTACAATACCAAAGATAAATGATAGTATGAAGTAAGTACATGTTGTGATGAATCTAATGATCGTTCCAGATGTAAATGTTTTTCTCCACATATACCTGGTCAAACTTTTCTGAGGTTTGACTTTTCAAAACATCCATATGCTTATGGACGTGAGAGAGTCCCTAACTAGAGAGAGAGTGAAATAGAAAGAGTGAGTGAAAAAAGTGTGTGTGCGTGTGTGAAAGAGACATGGACAACACTCGATAAAAGTCGAGAAAAAACGTGTGTGTCTTATGCAAACATATCACACATGCATCTTTGACAATGGAAGCAAGGTGAGGAGATAGTGTGTGGTTGTTTGCAACCGACAGAGCAAGACCCCTAGCACGTGGCCAAGAGGGGTCTGACAAACAAGGGAGAGAGGTCGAGAGAGACGTACGGAGAAAATGCAGACATGGGGAGGAGAGAGTGTATGTTTTTCATAGAGAGATCCCCTGGAGATCGTGATGGGACTATATGGGTGGGAGATCGAGTGACAAGGTGTGTGCACGATGGAAGATACCCCGAGAGATATCGAGATAGACGTATGGATGGAAGGAGACAATACGTGTGTTCCTGATGGCTAGTGAGAGATAATCATACTTAGGGGGGGAGTGCTTGCGCCTATGATGGAGTGAGGGATTATGGTACTTATTAGGGGGGGTGCGTGTCACATAGAGAGAGAGAACAAGGGCAGAGAGTGTTGGATGGGTCTATATGTATAGCGCGAGCGAGACATGTGTATGTGTGAACCAGGGAGATACAAAGTTTGAGAGAGATTGAGGAGCCCCGATAAGGCTGAGTGGTGTGTCAGATAGCTGAGAGGGGGAAAGAGATATTCCATCCGCTCGATAATGCAGTGCATGTAATTTTTTTAGAAGTCAAACTTTGGAAACTTTGATCAGGTTTACACAAATGTTATTTATATCTTCAATAACAAAGATACATCATACGAAACTACATCTCATGGTGAATCTAATGGTATATGTTTACCGTTCTAGATGTAATTGTTTTTCTCCACGTACATGGTCAAACTTTGTGATGTTTGACTTTTCAATAAATCAATATGCTATGGACCGAGGAGAGTGCCTAAGTCGAGAGAGATCAAGTGCGTGTGAAGGAGAATGAGTAAGTGTGCAAAAAGAGTATGTGTGTGAAAGAGAAAGTGACAACAAATGATAAATTAGAGAGAGTGTGTGTTTTTTCGTTTCTTAGGCGAACATATCACGCATGCATCTCCGAGATAGAAAAGCGAGGCGAGGTGATACACGAACATAGCTAGTGTGTGATTGTTTGCAACGGAGAGAGACACCCCTATAGAACATGTCCAATAGAGGTCTGGCCAACAAGGAACAAAGGTCGAGAGGGACACATGGAGAACATGGACGCATGGGGAGGGCGAGAGGGTGTGTTTGTGATTGAGAGACCCCCTCGAGATCATGAGGGGACTATATGGGTGGGAGATCGAGGGAGGTGCGTGCGCGATCGAAAGATGCCCTGAGAGAAATCGAGATAGACCATGCACATGTTTGTGAGGGAGACTAAGATTAGCTAGTCATATACATATAGGGGGGACTGCGTGTGCCTACAATTGAGTGAGAGACCGCCGTACTTGGCTAGCTAGGCATGAGATTGTGTGTGTGTGCGTGTGAGATGGAGAGAACGAGGGAGAGAGATAGAGTTTTAGATGGGCCTATCGAGTGCGAGTGAGATATGCATGTGTATGTGTGACCCAGGTAGATGGAGAGTTTGAGAGAGAGGGGGAAGAGCTCCGAGACGACAGAGTGGTGCGTGAGAGAGTTACGGGCAACGAGCCAAGGAATTTGTGTGCGTACGATGAGTGCACCCAAGATGTCTAGCTTGGACTAGAGAATCATACATAGTGTGCGAGAGAGACCTATAGATGGAGTATATATGCATGCGAACTAGAAAGACCCCCCCCCCCCCACACACACACACACAAAGAGAGAGAGAGAGAGAGAGAGAGAGAGAGAGAGAGAGAGAGGGAGGGAGAGAGAGAGATGGAGAGAAAGCGAGAGGGACCAACAAGGTTTGTGTGTTGGATGCGTGCGACAGAATTGAAGATTGTCGGCGAGAGAGAGAGAGAGAGAGAGAGAGAGAGAGCAGGAGTCCGGGAGAGGCGGAGATCGCGTTTTATGCATCAAAGACTGATATAAACCATGTTTTGATATAAACTTGCATTCAAATATTTAAATTGGAGAACATGTTGTCTGCAATCAACACATGAACGGATATATGTGTATATCAAACAAGTTCATTAATTTGACTTTCAACATGTTCATGGAGTACTATAATACTATACAACATGCTATTCGATTGAGGTGTTCAATTTTGGATTTAGTTCACTATTTTGACCTGGTGAACGAGTTATTTCATTGAATCGAGATATTTCATTTTGGGTTTGATTCCCGTTTTTGAGTGGGTCAACTATTTGTCATATAGTAAATCGCTAGCAACGAGCATGTAAAAACACATTACTCCCGAGCATCATCTCTCCATCTAAAAAAGAAGTGGCAAGCTAATATTTCAAAATTTGATTTGAATCGACTTGGTAAGGTAGACGTGGATGCTCGTTCTCCCAAATTTTGAACGAACCGTTAAACATCCTCTGCTCGGTGGAATTCGCCCGAGCAAATAAATGGGAGACGCGAAATTACCGTCCTATGTGGGACACGCATTAATTGGCCCGTTGTACATCGAGGGTAGGTTCGTAACTTCATCCAAGCGCGCCTTCTCCTCGGCCGAAATGACATGTGCCGAATAATTCATAAACCATGGTCGGCAAAACACGCTCTCCTCGCCCGTTAGCTCGCGCCCACTATTTCAAAACACGCTCTCCTCGCCCGAAATCGCTCGCGCCCACTATATTTCAAAACACGCCCACCTCGCCCGAAATCGCTCCCGCCCACTATTTGGGGAGAAGCAAAGTTACTCTACTATCCTCGACCCTCAATACACAGACCCAAGCCGAGAAGCCTAAAGTCAGGGGTAGAACTGTAACTCCCCCTCACATTTCAGACAAATACGTCCGTAAAACATGGTTCCACTCCCCTCCCAATTCCCCCCATTCATACCTCGTGGGCGCCAAATCACCTTCTCCCCGGAAGCTCCCTTCTCCCGAGCCGTGAAACCTCAGCCCCTCCTCCATGGCGCCCCCCACTGCACCAATTTCACAACCGCCCTCCTCCCTAATGAAGGAGACGCTGTCCATTTGCCGTCGTGCACTGGGCCGTGTGCCTCTTACTCCGTGCTACTGGAGCTGCCTCGACGACGGCCACGTGAACCGTACCGGAGCCGATTCACCCCCGCCGTTGTTCACGGCGCCGGAGCGGCTCCAACTTCGGATCCGTCCAGAGTCCCGGCGCTGCTTCCCCGTAGCCGTCGACCATCGTGACATCGCTGTTTCCCTGCCGCCGGTGGCCACCGCAACAGCGCCGGCCTCACCGACTCGGCAGTTGGACCTGCCTACTTCACCATGCCGCCAGATAGGTCGCACCCTCATCTCAAATCACTTTATTTAGGTGCCAGTTGTCTGAATTTTTATTCTGGGCCAATCGATTCCCAATGGGAAGCAGCACCCCTCGAGGCGGCGGAGCTCCTAGGCTGTCGGTTGGCTGGTGTCTAACGTAAGGGTGCGGGGCCGCAAGTTCGCTGCGGAAGCACCGCTTAGATGGCTATCTTAGAGTTGCGTGGGTTGAAGGTACTACCGCCGCCGGATCTGGATGACGGGGAGTCTTTGTGGATTGGCCCGGGGGCGGCGCAACCACGGCAGTGCGGTGGGGCGGGGAGTGGGGTTTTGGCCGGGGCCACGAACGGCGGAGGCAAGCTGCTCTACCGTTGGTCGCTGGCTCTTGGGGAAGATTCCTAACAGTGTCAGCCGGGAGGCACAAGACGGCCATCAAGCCATCCGGCGTAGATCAGATAGTACCAAAATAAAATAAAATCATGTGACCCCAATTTAGTCTTCAGTCAACAGACGTGTGACCACTCTCGTACCTTGCTGTTGATCTCTTAGTGTATTTCTTTAGATCAAAGAGATGTGTCGTTCTTAACATTATGCGTTATCTGCATCTTCAGCCACACCGTCTTCCGACTCACCACAGCTGCTCCAACAAGGGAAGCATACACCAGAAGGGAGCTATTGTCCCCACTCAACAGTGCCCTGCATCGAATGCGCGTGCCCGACATGGACAGCCACAACAACTGCAGGGCCATCGACAAGTCAGCCCATGATTCTCACTCCTATGGATGGCGGCCAGATAGGTTGTACCCTCATCTTACTTGTGTGCAACATTTATGGCTTTGTTATTCATCTAAGCATGGAAAATAGATTATCACATTTCACTGTATATTCATGTTGATCTCTTACGGGTCTTGTTCAGGACTTAAGTTGTTCCATAGTTCAGCTAAGATACTTGTTCTTTAGGTAACGTTGTTCCATAGTTATCATCCATCAGCCAATGCTATCCCACAGGCTGGTGATTATAGTATTATAACACTTCTAGTATTACCTATGTTTGTCGGCGTTCTGGGAACGGGGGTCCCTAGACTTGCCTGCCTACGGCCCACAGCGTGGCTCTGCGAGCGGGCTTGTACGGCCCATCTTCATCAACAAGGCATTCAAGACCCTCGCGAGGCGGACGACGCAAGACCTCCTCGGGAGCACCCTCACCAGGCTGGCTCGCGAGGGGCGGAGAGTTCAAGGCAAGGCAAACCTCGCGAGGTTCTCGTGACGTGAGCCATGACGATCGAGACCAGGCGGGCACCAGGCGGGCGCCAGCGCGCGCGGTGTCCTTGTTTCCTCTTTGGTGCTAAGGAGGCAAGCGCAGGAGCGGAGTACCGAGGCGTCAAGCAAAGGTTTCCATATCAGTGCAACGAGACCAAGACCAGCAGGACGGCAAGACGGAGGTCACCATGGAGCCCAAGGCGGCGTCACCACCAGAGCCTTTTGCAGGCAAAGACTGCTTTTGTCAGGATAAGCTGTACTAGTTGTCCCCTTTCAAATTGGCCGTTGTTGGCTCCCTTCCCGCTCAATATTTGGGGAGAGGACCAGGGCCTCTATAAATAGGACTAGCCACCACAGTAGGAGGCATCTGATCTTTAGCTGATCCTTAGCCACACACCGAGCACAAGAACACCTCAACCTCAGGAGGCTGTTCTTCCCCTTGTAACTGTTCATCCTCAGCCCGAGAGGCAATCCACCACCACCACACTGGAGTAGGGTATTACACCACAAGGGTGGCCCAAACCAGTATAAATCTTGTGTCCCTTGTGTTGCGAGTTCCTTGAGTTAGCCCTTGAGATCTCAGTGAATCTAGGACATTGATCGGTAGGGGGAGATCTTCGTGCGCACCCCGGTGTTTGAACCTTGAGGGTTTTGCCGGAACCCGTGATCCGACATTTGGCGCGCCAGGTAGGGGTGCGCCGAAGCTTCCCTTCTGTCGCTCCGCGTCCCGTCGCTTCATCATCTCCATGGCGGACGCACGCCGCGCTCGCGTCGAGCGCCGGGCTGCCCTCGCCACCCGCGTTGCTCAGACGGCTCCCATCGGCGGGCCACCCCGTCGTTCTCCGTAGCCTGCCGCCAACACCGCCACCGGCCCGGCGGGGAACGAACAGCAAGCATCCTCATTGCACCCCTCGGTGCGGCAGGACGGCCGCACCGCCACTCCGTCACTGACTTCCGCTGGTTCGTCGTCTCACGCTCGTCGCGCTCCCACGGACGCGCGGGCCGCGCTCCTCATGGCGCACGAGCTCCTGCGCTACCGCCCAGTCGACGACCTCTACGAGGACTGGCTGGACCGCATCGCCGAGCTCATCAGCGCCGCAGGGGGCTCCCCTGCACTGTCCCTCTCGCTGCCTCGTCCACCGCCAGCTACGGGCGATGTTGCTCACGGAGCACCTCCACCACATCTGCACCAAGGTGGCGCCCTGGCGCCAAGGCGCGCGGCTCCGCGGCGCGACCCACTGCGTCCAGTGCTCGCGCGTGAAGAAAGAAGCTGTCAAGAAGTGCCTCGACCGCAAGAGAATGCTCCACCACTCCCCGCACCGCCACGCCAGGATCGCTTGCTGCAGCAGGGCCCCGCGCCGCTTGCCGTGGTGGCGCGCGGGCACCAAGAGCAAGCCCCACCTCCAAGACGGGCCCGGTGACCACGACCGGCAGTCGCGCCTTCACCCCCGGGCTGCGTAGTGTCGCCTGGCCGGGCAAGTTCAAGCCGGACCTGCCTCCTCGCTACGACGGCACCCCCGACCCCGCGGAGTTCCTGCAGCTCTACAAGCTGAGCATTGAGGCGGCCAACGGCGACGAGAAAGTCATGGTGAACTGGTTCCCCATGGCTCTCAAGGATGGTGCCCGCTCCTGGCTCCTGAACCTGCCTCCAGGCTCGATCTCCTCCTGGAACGAGATGCGTGACCGCTTCGTTGCCAACTTCCAGGGCACTCGTGACCGCCCACCGACCATGGGTGACCTGCGCCGCATCAAGCAACAACCAGGAGAGACCCTCCAGAAGTACATCCAGCGCTTCAACAACATTCGCCTCAAGATTCCCAAGGTGACGTACGAGGCCATCATTTCCGCGTTCTCTGATGGCGTCTGCGACGTTAAGATGAAGGAGGAGCTCGCCATCCACGAGGAGTTGTGCACGTCCCGGGAGTTGTTCAACCTGGCGACCAAGTGCGCAAGAGCTGAGGAGGGGCGCCTCTCCCTCCTCGAGCTCCCGGCTACGGACCCGGAGGAGAAGAAAGCCAAGGCCAAGGACATGAAGCGCAAGGGAGCAGCCGTGCTCACGGCGAAGCCGGACACCAAGCGCGGCAGAGACCAGCCCGAGTCATCCAAGAGTAGCCGACCGTTCTGCGCATTCCACAACCTGCATAGCCACAACACCAGTGACTGTCAAGAGCTCAGAGCCATTCGAGAAGGACGCTTTGGTCGACGCCCCGAGCGCAACGACCGGGGCTACGGCCGAGGAGGAGGACGTGGTGGCGGACGCTGGGATGACCATGGCCCGCGCCAGGAGTGGCGCGACTGGCCTTGTGAGGACCGCTGGCAGGATCAGCCTCGCGAGGGCGCCTGGAGGGATCAGCCTCGTGAGGAGCGTCCTCAGGGCAACGCCGGTCTTCCTCCACTACCACCACCACCAAGAAGGAATGACGACCACCATCAAGACGAGGGGGCTGGGGGCTTACAGGAGCCGCGTGCTATCGCCTGCATCTTGGGCGGAGCTCAAGCCCCGGCCTCTCAGCGTATCTTCAAAAAGTTTGCTCGTGAAGTGAATGCAGTCCTCCCCAAGTGAGGGAGTCCTGGACTAAGGGGTCCTCGGACGTCCGGCCTGTTATCCGTGGGCCGGACTGATGGGCTGTGAAGACATGAAGACCGAAGATTGTACCCATGTCCGGATTGGACTCTACTTGGCGTGGAAGGCAAGCTTGGCAACCGACTATGTAGATTCCCTCTGATGTAACCGACTCCATGTAACCCTAGATCTCTCCGGTGTCTTTATAAACCGGAGAGCGTAGTCCGGATAGGCAGATACACATTACCATAGTCATACAGGCTAGACTTCTAGGGTTTAGCCATTACGATCTCGTGGTAGATCAACTCTTGTAATACTCATATTCATCAAGATCAATCAAGCAGGAAGTAGGGTATTACCTCCATAGAGAGGGCCCGAACCTGGGTATACATCGTGTCCCCCGTCTCCTGTTACCATCGATCCTAGATGCACAGTTCAGGACCCCCTACCCGAGATCCGCCGGTTTTGACACCGACATTGGTGCTTTCATTGAGAGTTCCACTGTGCCGTCGACGAAAGGTTCGATGGCCCCTTCGATCGTCAGTAATGATGTTGTCCAGGGAGAAACCTTCCTCCCCGGACAGATCTTCGTATTTGGCGGCTTCGTACTGCGGGCCAACTCGCTCGGCCATCTGGAGCAGATCGATAGCTACGCCCTTGGCCATCAGGTCAGATTCGGTAGCTTGAACTATGTCGCGGACATCCGTGGAGACTTGATTTTCAACGGATTTGAGACCGCGGCCACCGCTCCCCTTCGCCCCGATGAGCATGGCTTAAACCTGTCATCGGGCCCCATCCAGGAGATAGCTCCTGCAACAACTCCGACCTTAGATCTAGAGCAGATCGAGTAATCTAAAGATGGGAAGCTCAACCCCATCACAGAGGCTGCTGATCCCGCGGCGTTGGAGCCGCACACAAATTTTACTTCATATGATATCTGCATCAACGGAGCCCCGGACTCATTTCCAGTGACAAGTTCCGAACCCTGCGAGTCCGCGGATACCGAACTCAATCGGTTATCGATCTTCAAGTTCAGCGCCACAGACGTCTTCCAACGCTCGCCCATGGGCGACGTACTAAACTCACAAAAAAACCTATCCCTGGCAGGTGACTCGCCGCCGAACTATGTTCGGTTCGAACTTGTGGCGGATGATGGAGAATTTTGCTTCCCACCCGCCACCCACTTCATAGCCACTGTCGAAGACCCAACCAACATGCTTGACCCTGGCTCCGAATAAATCGACGGTATGGACGACGATGAGGGGCAAGGCCAGAACTCACTACCCGCTAGACGCGGGCTGGCCACTTCATGGTACGACGTCTGTATGGTAGACACACCCAACGACGCTCTCGATGATGACAAGGCAGACCGAGCTGAGGATAAACCTCCTGGTACACAGTCCGAACACCGGTGCGTCCTGCGCCGCTCTAAGTCAGGTCGTTCAAGTGGAAACAATACTAGCACCGGAGAAGATAACACTCTGGACAATGAAGACCCTGTTGAGGTAGGATCCGAACAGGATGAACAGGAAGGCGGGCAAGATAGCCATGATGAACAGGCCACATATGGAGATTCAGAGGATAGCAATTATCTCCCACTCTCCGAGGAAGAGGAGATCCTCGGCAACGAGCATTTTATTGTGCCTAAGGAACCTCGCGAGCAGGAGCGCTTTAAACGCCGGCTCATAGCCACTGCAAGGAGCCTAAGTACGAAGCAGCTGCAGCTTCAAGCGAGCCAAGATTTGCTCAATGATAGATGGACCGAGGTCTTGGCCGCCGAAGAATACGGCCTTAGCGGCCCAGACAAAAGCCACCCCAAGGGTAGGTGGCTCCCTCAATACGATGGCAGGGCGTTGGAGCCCACACCACCATCGAATAATGCGGTAGGCCGACCACAGTTCGGTCCGGATAAAGCAGCAGCCCAAGCAGAGCACCATACCAACCCATCCGGTCGTCAAAACAAAAACAAAACAGCTCGGGGGAATACTCGCGACATCCAACAAGACCTGGAGGGTAGAACAGGACACACAAAATCGATATACAGATTGCGGGGACATGCCCCGACCGGTGATGATGGTTACCTATTCGGACACAACAGAGCCGATCACGCCCGGTCCGAACACCGTAAACGGAGTCCGCTGGAGGTGCTTCATAGTGTGGCCCAACATAGAGGAGCCGCACACCCTCTCTGCTTCACTGACGAGGCAATGGAGCATGAATTTCCAGACGGGTTCAAACCCATTAACATCGAGTCATACGATGGAACAACAGATCCCGCGGTATGGATTGAGGATTACCTCCTCCATATTCACATGGCTCGCGGAGACGACCTTCATGCCATTAAATACCTACCTCTCAAGCTCAAAGGACCATCTCGGTACTGGCTAAACAGTTTGCCAGAAAATTCTATTGGCAACTGGGAAGATTTGGAAGACGCCTTTTGAGACAACTTCCAAGGAACATATGTCCGGCCGCCAGATGTCGATGACTTAATTCATATTGTCCAGCAGCCCGGCAAGTCAGCCAGGGATCTCTGGACCAGGTTCTTAGTCAAAAAGAACCAAATGGATGACTTTCCGGACGCGGAAGCCCTCGTGGCCTTCAAACATAGCGTCCGGGATGAATGGCTAGCACGCCACCTCGGCCAGGAAGGACCCAAATCCATGACAGCCCTTACTGCTCTAATGACTCGCTTTTGTGCGGGAGAAGACAACTGGCTCGCTCGTAAATGCAACAACGCCAGCGACCCGGGCACTTCCGAAATCCGAGACGGCAACGGTAAGCCACGACGAACGGAACACAACAGTCGCAATAATACTAAAAGATCACGCGGCACAGCGGTCAATGCCGGATTTCACAATCCGCAACCCGGTCAACGGAAGAAGCCCCTAAAGGCAAACCAGGATGGACCATCCACCCTTGACAGGATATTGGACCGACCTTGTCAGATTCACGACCACCCTGATAAGCCAGCTAATCATACCAACAAAAACTGTTGGGTCCTCAAGCAGGCAGGCAAGCTTAACGCCGATCACAAGGGGAGGAGGCCACCAGGCGATAAAGACGACAGAGCGGCTCGCCACCCACCTACTATACTGGCAAGATTCACACAACGCGTACATCACTACACACTCAAGATACCATGGGCATCGGCGGAAGCACAATACGGACAACCCTGCAAGCATTCCCGTAACGTTTTTTATCTGTTTTCCTTATTTTTCTGTATCATTTCTTAAGAACAGGTGACCAACAGGACAACATCTACAATGGACTCTATCAGAGTTCGGAGCCGTACACTCACCTAAGGGGATACTTCCGTTAGGGATTCCCCTCCCCGAGGACGGGCGGCCCAAACGTGCGACAGGAGGTCCAAAATAACTTTTTATAGACCGCACTCTTTATTCCGAGCCTGTACTATGCCCTTTTTCCTCTGTTCCCGACCCCGAGCATGTCAAATAGCCGGGTATGTGGTTTCCCTCTTTTTATATACATATACATAAATTTATCATTGGAATATTGCTCCGCCCCCAGTAAACCTCATCCGAACTAATCTTTCATACTCTTTCAACAATGAGTACGGCCTCAACGGCTGCTTTACAGATGCACCTCGGCATACCCGGCCAGGGGCTCGGTATGGGAACAAATGAGTTGCCAGTACAAGTCCGAACAGCTCTATAGCGTACTTCGGCATCGCAAGTTTGGCCCTATATGCATCAGCTCCGAATCATTGTCTTGGGTCAATAGTTGGGTTGCCCGACTCCTGTTCATGCTACCCTACGTTCCGCTCTATCTGCTAGGGTAGTAAAGAGAGAACTACTGCGATTGTGCCCTGGTCTAAACCGGATGAGCACCTCAGTAGAGAAAGCCGAAAACTGACTGTCATGATGCGGCGAGAGCTGGTCAACCACTTGACGACTTCTTGGAATCCTTAGCGATTCTCCGTGTCACACGAGGGATCTTTTTCAGATCAAATATGTAAGGCACTACATGCCGCATACATACTAGGGGCTATGTCGTAGTCCCACCATAAAACTCCTATGGCTAAGTGAAAGTGTTAACGCCTTATAGTCCGATTGCCTGGTTCGCTGCATTATCACCTCCTTCACGGACCAAGACGTTGGATAAAGAGTGATTAAATGCTTTTCTGAACATCCCCATACTTCCTACGAGGGGGCTGAAGCCGACGACTGGAAAACTTTCAGATTATATTAAAACGGCCGCACTGGAGGAATTCAAGCGTCTAAGCAAAAATATAAAAATAGATCAATTATAAAATTGTCTTTTACCCTTCTAATACACCTCACTCGGACATTATGTTCTTCGAGCATTGACCCTCTATCAGGCGGGCGGCTTCCGGGATGTCTTCAAAATAATGCTCTGGCTCACTACGATCCTTGCCCTTGGGCAGCCTCTTCGCCGCAACATCGACGGCCTTCATCTTCCCCCAGGACGTCTTGACTCGAGCAAAGGCCATCCGTGCACCTTCAATGCACGCCGACCGCTTCGCAGCATCGATACGAGGCACCACATCAACAAGACACCGCACCAGGCCAAAGTAGCTCTTTGGAACAGGCTCATTCGACCACAACCGGATTATGACGTTCTTCATGGCATCACCGGATATCCTATGAAGCTCAGCCCATTGGGACATCTGTTCATTCAGCAACAGAGGGCGCTTTGATGCACCAAATTGTGACCAGAAAAGCTTCTCCGTCGCATACCCATCTTGTGCTTGGTAAAATTGCGCCGCATCGGAAGAACTCTCCGGCAAGTCCAAAAATTCAGCCGGAGAACTCCATACCTGGTTTAGCTGAGCATAGTCCGGATCGCCAAACTTACTCTGAAGCAAAAAGGGCTTACCGGCCGCTATCTCCTTAGCCTGCCGAATCTCTTCACAAGCTGCCCTAGATTCAGGCCGAGCTTCACTCGCCTCTCGTACGGCCTTATCAAGTTCAGCCATTTTGGCTTTATTCTCCTTCTCAAGGTACTCACAGCGGCTGGCAGTATTCTTCAATTCAAGCGCCAGTGCGGATATTTTCTCCTCATTTTGGCGCCGAGCTGCTTGTTCGGCTCTTAGATCAGCCGATGCCTTCTCGGCAGCCGCATCACTACACCGGGCCAGCTCCTTGGCCCGGGCTAGCTCCGCCCGAAGAGCTTCAACGGCGGCACCATCTGCACTCATGCACATTTCATATAAAAATCTTTTCGGCGCCAGGCCTAAATTACAAGTACATTGGTGTAAGGAACGCTCAAAATATATACCTTGCGAATCGTCAAGACACCTGTTGATCAATGCAATGTCATCTTCCGCAATATCCAGCTTTCGCTGCAGTTCGGCCACTTCCGTATTTCGGGTAGCCGCAGGAGGGGAGACAGCCTGTATTCCAAGTTAAGTCAAGGTTAGTACCTGAGCATATCTTTTTGATCCTCCGATCGCCTCCTTCGGAAGGCAATCCGAGTCTCAGGGGCTACGGCATATACAACAGGTGCATTCTGTCAATATTATTCAATTGACAAAACTACATCACAAACCTCAAAACCTCTTAGAAGGCTCGAGAAGGCCTCGTTCAATCTGCTCTTCGAGGATAGAACCTTTTCGACCACCGTAACCATCAACGCACGGTGCTCCTCTGAAATGGACGCTTGTCGCAGCATGTCCGTCAGCATTTCCGGCGCTCCGGGGTCTTCGGAAACCGCCGCCGGAGTACGACATTCCTTTGAAGGAATCCGCTTACTCGCCTCCAGAATCATCTCCGGCTATAAACCGGACGGTTCGGGGCCGTCATTCTTGATTCCCGAACCCTAAGTGACAGAAGCACCACCTTCGGGTAGCGCCTTTTTCGTTTCCTGCACTACTTGTCGTTCGGGAGGAGCCCTCCGGGATGATACCTCAGAATCAACCGCCCTGTTGGGTGAGGAGGCCGGAGAAGGCGTATCACTCTCCATCATCTCTGGAAGAAGGTCTCCCGAGGAGGAGGACAATTGAGAAACACCGGGCGTTAACCTGCGTGGATGTACATATGTCGGATGATTACTTCACTAATAGGAAAAGAATGAGGTACGTTTAAAGTGCCCCAGCTTCACTTACGGTTTGGCCAGAGGTTCGTCCCCGTCATAAAGCCCTACGGTAGCATCGCTCGCCCGGCCCAAGCCACCCTACGATGGCATTTTTCCTCTCTTGGAAGGCTTCCCCTCCTGATCTTCGGAAGCGGCCCTCTTTTTGCCATGGAGGGCTTCCTCTGCACCTTTTCCCTTGGGAAAAAGGGTTTCAGTTTCCCCGAACACAGCGTCTAATTCATCCTCAGGGCGGGAATCACCTCTGGGCTCCCCGCTCTCTCCCCCTCTGCAGACACCTGGTACGGTGTCGGAATCAGCATTCTCGTCAGCGGGGCGCTCGCAGAGTCTTTGGGAAGGGGCGCCGGACACCATATTAACACCGCTTTGTTTACCCAGTCCTGTATAGGAACGGATTGTTCAGTATCTTGTCAAGAGATGCTTGAATGGAAGGTCTTCGGAGATTGAATACTTACCGCAGTATCCGGATGATTGCAGTCAAGGCCAACATCCTCGGTGGTGTCAAGCCATTGCTCTCGTTCCCTGAAATATAATTTCCACATTCCTTCGTGCGTGGTGCCGAAGAAGTTCTGAAGAGTCCGCCGCCCTTCTGGATTAAACTCCCACATACGGAGAGGCCGCCGCTGACATGGCAGGGTCCGGCGGACTAGCATTACTTGAACGACATTCACAAGATCGATGCCCTTCTCGGTAAGGCTTCAGATGCGACCTTGCAGAGTCTGCACTTCATTGACGGATCCCCAGTCCAATCCCTTATTGATCCATGAAGCAAGCTGAATTGGAGGGCTGGGTCAGAACGCAGGCGCAGCCGCCCACTTGGAGCCCTGCGGCTCGTTGATATAAAACCACCCCTGCTGCCATAGGTCGGAAGACTTGGCAAAAGATCCTTCAAACCAAACCGCGCTAGCAAGCTTGCCTATTATGACGCTGCCGCACTCTGCCTGCTCCTCCTCTGTCACCTGTGACCTCACGTCAAAGGTCTTGAGCCACAAACCAAAGTGCGGAGGAGTCCGGAGGAAAGCCTCACATGTGACGATAAATGTCGAGATGAGGAGAATAGAGTCCGGGGCCAGATCGTGAAAATCTAGCCCATAGTAGAACATGAGCCCCGGGACGAAGGGGTTAAGCGCGAACCCTAACCCATGGAGGAAGTGGGACACAAATACTACCCTCTCGGCGGATTTGGGGGTAGGAATAACCTGCCCCTTTGCGGGAAGCCGATGAAGGATTTCTGGGGTCAGATACCTCGCCGCGCGGAGCTTTGCGATATCCTCCTCCGTGATAGAAGAAGCCACCCACCGGCCTGGACGGCTGGATCCGGACATGATTGGGGCTGGTAGAGATTAGAACCCGAGGGTTAGAACTCGAGGTGGCTGGGGTTGAGGAAGAAGCAAGCGCAAAAGAAAAAGACGAGACTGGGTCCCTATATAAAGACCCCAAATACTGAGCGTCTCCACCTGGGTCTCGAAACTTACCTATCCCCAAAGAGTTGTACCCAGGGGACAGTTGGGTTACCCACACCTGCATTAATGAAAATCCCGTGAATAAGGGGACACGATCTCTGCCTTGACAAGACATGCCAGTAAAACCGCGTCCCGAGACGTGGGGCGACGTGCTAGCCAACGGTTGGAAATAGTAACCGGGCAGGCATGATACGATATCATAAACAGTTATCAACAAATTGGACTCATGGAATATTGTATTCTCTGCAATTATATGCACAGGTCCGGATATACTTACTACATCCAAAGACTATTCTGGAGTTCGGAAGGAAGGAACCCGCCTTGCAATGCCGAAGAAAAATCTGCGCGCCGGACTCCTCGTCATTGAAGCTAGGTTCAGGGGCTACTGAGGGAGTCCTGGACTAAGGGGTCCTCGGGCGTCCGGCCTGTTATCCATGGGCCGGACTGATGGGCTGTGAAGACATGAAGACCGAAGACTGTACCCGTGTCCGGATTGGACTCTACTTGGCGTGGAAGGCAAGCTTGGCAACCAACTATGTAGATTCCCTCTGATGTAACCGGTTCCATGTAAACCTAGATCTCTCCGGTGTCTTTATAAACCGGAGAGCGTAGTCCGGATAGGCAGATGCACATTACCATAGTCATACAGGCTAGACTTCTAGGGTTTAGCCATTACGATCTCGTGGTAGATCAACTCTTGTAATACTCATATTCATCAAGATCAATCAAGCAGGAAGTAGGGTATTACCTCCATAGAGAGGGCCCGAACCTGGGTAAACATCGTGTCCCCCGTCTCCTGTTACCATCGATCCTAGACGCACAGTTCGGGACCCCCTACCCGAGATCCGCCGGTTTTGACACCGACACCAAGCTCGAGGCCACGCGCCCGCTCAGATGGTCCAAGTGTGCCATCACGTTCAGCTCGGCAGATCAGCTCAAGTGCGCGGCTACTGCTAGCACCCTCTCGGTGCTCTGTTCACCAGTCATCAGCAACGTGCAAGTCACCAAGACCCTCATCGATGGTGGCGCGGGGCTCAACATCCTGTCCGTCGACACGTTCGACAACCTCCAAGTGCCGTATGACCAGCTTCAGCCCACCAAGCCTTTCTCAGGAGTGACCGCCGGCTCCACTACCCCGATCGGGCAGGTCCGCCTTCCCGTCACCTTCGGAGAATGCAACAACTACCGCACTGAGCTCATCGACTTCGACGTCGCACACATCCGTCTGCCGTACAATGCCATCCTCGGGTATCCAGCCCTGGCCAAGTTCATGGCGATGACCCATCACAGCTACAATGTCCTCAAGATGCCAGGAAGCGGCGGAATCATCACAGTCCCGTGCAAAGAAAGAGACGCGGTGTGCTCCCTCGAGCGTGCCTTCCAAGCTGCAGCAATCGACGACCCTGACAGCAAGGGCGAGTGCCCACCTAAGGCCACCCCCAAGAAGAAGAAGCAGCTGCTCCACGCAGGACCTCAGGAGGGTGGCGTCGCGAGTGGAACCTCGTCAGGATCAGCGCCCGTGCTCCATCGCGTAGGAAAGCGCGCCCGGCGCCCTTCTCGGGCAGGGCTCGAGGGCTCTCTTCTGGAGGGCCTCAGACCTTTCCAACATCACGAGGGAGGCGCTCGGGCACCACTTGGAGGTGTACTTCACGGCACGTTTCCCTCAGGAGAACACAAGGCGAGGAGCGCCCACCGCTCAGGAGTTCATCACCAGGACCGCTCAGGAACTGCAAGACGCAAGGGCCATGCGTGGCGACCGCCGCTCACCAGGCGCAGCTCCCCATCTAGGCGAGGATGCCGGGCTGCGCGTCTGCATCGACGTCCCAGGGCTCAACAGGGCCGCATCTCAGGAGCTCTTCTGGCCTTCGCGCGTGGGACGCTGCAAGGGTCCACCGCACAGCTATGTTCGCATGCCTTTTGTCCTGCCGAGCGTGGCGTCCGCCTATCAGCGCAACTTTCGGGCCACCCTGGCAACTCAGGAGGCCAAGCACCACGCCATCCTGACGGAGATGGAGACGGTCCTCAAGGAACCGCCTGGACCCCCAGAGCCACCCGAGGCTCAAAGCCCCGGTGGCTCGTGAGGAGCGACCGCTTCGCCGCGTACCTTCAGCTGCTCCAACATCCCTTCATCAACAGAACTAGGTGACATTTTCCAAGTTTATTTAGCTGGGAGCGCCCCCCGGGCTGCATCATTCCCAGGCCACGCGGGTCCGTCCCTGTGGCGTGTATCCCTTTTCATGTCTTTAGCTTACCTTGCTGGGGGTGCCCCTCGGGCTGCATCATCCCCAAGCCGCTCGGGCCAGACCCACTGGCATGTATCTCCCTGCATTTACTTAAGCTAGTATGCTTTCCATGCTTAATCTACCTATGACTATCACCTGCTTGATTGGCACCTACCCCGGGAGTTGCTCACGCTGGCACGACGCTTGTACTCAGGTCCGTCCCTGCAACGTCGACAAATCTGAGCGGCCGAGCTCTGGCCACGCGCGCCACCTCACCGGGCCCTCAGTGCCCCCATCCTCTGGCAAAGCAATCAGTGGCCGCCCGACGACCATAATGGCAAACCATGTCTCTCCTTGTGCTGGCTTGCAGGAATCTCCGGAGGATGACGGCAGGCGGCACCGCGAGCTCCCTCTCCTCCCATGCAATCCGCTTGCGTGTTAAAAGGGGGGCTCCTGAGCATCGCAACTCAGGAGCTCTTACCAGCTCTCCAGCCCTCACCCCCTGGCCTTGACCACGGCACGCGACCTGGCATACCAGCGGCGGCTGAGCTCGCTCGAGGGCCGGGACCTGAGGACGTAGAGCATAAAGGAGAGCGCGGAGAAGAGGGAGAGGCTCGTATGGGCCTGGCCTAGCTATGCAACGGACACCTATGCCTGAATCTGGTGCATCATGAGGAACCAACTACGGACCATCAAGATAAGTCTCGTGCTCGGGTTGGCTAAACCGCTAAGGACTAGGGACCACTCTAGCCGCAGCCCTGCTGCGGCAACGTCACCGCCCTTTCCTACCTCTCAACGGCTGCTTGAGCGCTAAAGGGGATCTCCTGAGCATCGCGCCTCAGGGGATCTTACTGGACCTCAGGCCGCTCACCTCCTGGCCTTGACCACAGCACATGACCTGGCATACCAGCGACGGCTGCAGCCTGCCTGGGGACCGGGACCTGTCAGTGTAGAGCACCAAGTCGTCGCGAGGTCGGAAAGGGGAGACCGAGCTGAAGCAGGACTCGCGCTCGCGCAAGTTCATAATAAGGACGATATTGACAAGAGACATTACAAAACCTTTACACACCCCCATGGGGCACTTCTTGATTCCTCGCAGGGAACAAAAGGAAAGAGCTTAGGGAATCCTATCTACACGCGCCCCTATGGATGACGCCATCATCAACAGTGGGCCGCCAGAGGCCGGCGCCAACCTCACCCGATCAGCGGTGGCGGCGGCCAGACGCTGCAGCCCTGTTGTGGGCTCGGCGAGAGCTTAGGGGCACGTAGCTGTCGTCGCTCGTCTCCGGGGTCTCGTAAAGCTCGGGAGAATCGCTGAAACCCCGAGTGTCGCCGCGGCTTCCAGAGGAGCCGCTGGCGACGCGGGCAGCAGACCCTGCCCCAGCTGCGGCACCAGCCTGATGACCCCACCTGGGGCAACACTCTAGACGGTGGCCTTCTGCGTCGAAGACCTAGAAGAACAGCGTGGAGGCGTCGTCATACACGAAATGGATCGCGAGGGCGCCCTCCACGCGACACACTCGGGCGACCTCACCCCAGCCTCGGGTCATGAAGATCTTCCCCGAGGAGACGGCCTCAACCTCCGCTCCAGTCGCCAGCGTGTTGCAGTCGGCGTGCTGCAGCCAAAGCTCCAGGGGCCCCCTCGGCGGCATCTCAGCAGAGAAGAAGGAAGGGAAGCGGATCCAAGTGCTCGTGGGCATCACCGCCCACAGCATGAGCTCACGTGAGGAGTCCGTGGCGTGGACTCCAGGGGCGGCGACGCGCGCCACCGCGGCACGGTGACCATGGCCGCGGCACGCGCGCCGACGCTCGTCGCCTCCCCCTCCTGAGCTCCCGGCTTGGGCGTATAGGGGTAGCGGATACCCAGGAGGAGGCCGCTCGCACCAAGGCCTCGTCACCACCTACATCATCGCCGCATCGCGGCAGTGGACCGGCCTCTTCTTCGGCGGGAGCGGCACCGGCCCGTCGAGGGGAGTCTTTCCTTTCTCCGCAGCGGAAAACCTTCGGATGGGTGCCATTGGTGTCGGCAATGGAGCAAGGGGGAAGAAGCAAGCGGAAGGGGAATAGATGGGCGACGGGGGCTCCGCCCCCCTCCTCATTTATAGCAGGACAAGGCCAACCAGCGCCCCCCATGATCACAGGTAATGATGGTTTTTCCTTGCATGTCGCAGGGACTTGTCAAGTCGGACAGTTGCCGAGGCAGTGTGGGAAGCGGAGACGCCCACGTCCAATCGACCGCCACGCGTCGACCAAGGCCGCAGGCTATTGGGGCCCGTGGCGCTCCGCATTTGACCTTTGGCTTCGCCTCGAAGCCAAGCCCGAGCGCGCCTTGGGCCCGGGGGCTACTGTCTGCGTTCTGGGAATGGGGGTCCCCAGACTTGCCTGCCTGCGGCCCACGGCGTGGCTCTGCGAGCGGGCCCGTATGGCCCATCTTCATCAACAAGGCATTCAAGACCCTCGCGAGGGGACAAGCCTCGTGAGGCGGACGATGCAAGACCTCCTCGGGAGCACCCTCACCAGGCTGGCTCGCGAGGGGCGGAGAGTTCAAGGCAAGGCAAACCTCGCGAGGTTCTCCTGACGTGAGCCATGACGATCGAGACCAGGCGGGCGCCAGCGCGCGCAGTGTCCTTGTTTCCTCTTTGGTGCTAAGGAGTCAAGCGCAGGCGCGGAGTACCGAGGCGTCAAGCAAAGGTTTCCATATCAGTGCAACGAGACCAAGACCAGCAAGACAGCAAGATGGAGGTCACCATGGAGCCCAAGGCGGCGTCACCACCAGAGCCTTTTGCAGGCGAAGACTGCTTTTGTCAGGATAAGCTGTACTAGCTGTCCCCTTTCAAATTGGCCGTTGTTGGCTCCCTTCCCGCTCAATATTTGGGGAGAGGACCAGGGCCTCTATAAATAGGACTAGCCACCACAGTAGGAGGCATCTGATCTTTAGCCGATCCTTAGCCACACACCGAGCACAAGAACACTTCAACCTCAGGAGGCTGTTCTTCCCCTTGTAACTGCTCATCCTCAGCCCAAGAGGAAATCCACCACCACCACACTGGAGTAGGGTATTACACCACAACGGTGGCCCGAACCAGTATAAATCTTGTGTCCCTTGTGTGGTGAGTTCGTTGAGTTAGCCCTTGAGATCTCAGCAAAGCTAGGACGTGGATCGGTAGGGGGAGATCTTCGTGCGCACCCCAGTGTTCGAACCTTGAGGGTTTTGCCAGAACCCGTGATTCGACAATGTTGTTCTTTAATAGTTTTGTGTGCCATCTAGTTAATCTCGAGTACAAACGATACATATTCTGTAGCTTTCATCTGTGTTCTCCCTTTAGTTTTTGAGATCTGTTGCTTCTAGTTAACCCCAGTCCTACTATTTATGTCGTCTCCTACAGGCACTCATTACATAAATCTAACTACTAGTTGTCTTCCATGCATGTCAGGTATAATTGCACACAATGATATATCCACAAGAACCTCACGGAGCAATGTAAAGGCCAATAAACTTGATGTCAATGATACCCAATATGATGGAACATGTAAAGGTAGTTCTTCAGAAGACTTGCAAAAAGATGTTGAATCCTCTTCACCCCACAAGGTCCTTGTTCTAACTTGGCCCGTGATATGGGTACAACATGCATATAATGTCCTAGAGTGTATCTACTCTGTTGCAATGCCATGTGCTTAGCATGCTGATCATGCATGTAAATATGGCATGCCTTCCTGTTTTTCAGTACCTATTCCATTCATGATAACATGTTTTCAAATTCAAGTACTGTCATTCTACTCTATCGCAATGCCATCTGCTTAATTTGGACATCATGCTTCTGAATATCTTATGCATTGTTATTCATCAGTATGTACTTCATCTGTCTACCATACCATGTTTTTTTACATTGAAGTGATGTTCTAGTGCTCTGTTGCAATGCCATCTTAGTTTCCCAATCATACACGTGTATGTTGCCTTAGTTTTTTTTGTACATATTCCGCTAGCATACAGTTTTACATTCAACTAGTGTTTTTTTACTGTGTTGTCCTGTCGTATCCCTAGGTCTTACACCATACTCCCTCCGTCCAGATTACATGTTGCCGAAATGGATAAAAAAGGATGTATCTAGAACTGAAATACACCTAGACCCATCCATTTTTTTCCGGATGGAGGGAATACATGTCAATATGTCATGCCTTTCTATTCTTCAGTACCTATTCCATCTCTCTGCTGTAGCATGTTTTATAATTGAAGCACCATTCTTCTATACAAGGCATGCAAGGGGAAGACGACTATGTTAGAATCTGAAGGGTTACAAACCAGGTCTTTGCAAAAGATCCAAACGCCAAGAGATAATAAACCAACTCCAGTTTTTATAGATACTGCTCCAGCACAGAGAAATTCAACTCCTACTGATAATAAGCAGATTCCAGTGGCCAAAGAACTAGTCCGCTCCAGTCCAGCAAAAATATGTCAACTCCATTCTAAGAAGCGTGTGCGTATCCTTGCATCATGAAATTTTATAGCATGCTGATCATATTTTCTACATGTTTCTTACCCATCTCTCTTTTAGAAAATAAGCTTAACAGATAGAAGAACTTCCCTCGCAAAAAAAAGATAGAAGAACTTCTGCACTGGTATCGTCTGTGAGGAAAGATTCTTGCAGGAACATTGTGCTCCAATGCAGATGTAAGTACCTGTTGTATATCACTATATTTTTACATCAGCATGTATTTTGTTAATCGGCATGAATCCAACCTTTATCTGATCTAAATTTAGTTGTAGCAAAATGTATGATTAAAGGCCACAATGTTGATTTTTGTAAGGAAAACTGCCTGGTAGTTTTGCATCTTGAGCTGCATGAGTGTACTATCTCATATCAGTGGGTTTGATTACTTTGGTTCTGCAGTGGGTTTTTAGTGTTTTTTTACTGTGTTGTCCTGTCGTATCCCTAGATCTTACATCATACTCCCTCCGTCCGGATTACATGTCGCATAAATGGATAAAACTAGATGTATCTAGAACTGAAATACGCCTAGACCCATCGATTTATTTCTGGATGGAGGGAATACATGTCAATATGTCATGCCTTTCTATTCTTCAGTACCTATTACATCTCTATTGTAGCATGTTTTATAATTGAAGCACCATTCTTCTATATAAGGCATGCAAGGGGAAGACGGCTATGTTAGAATCTGAAGGGTTACAAACCAGGTCTTTGCAAAAGATACAAACGCCAAGAGATAATAAACCAACTCCATTTTTTATAGATATTGCTCCAGCACAGAGAAACCCAACTCTCACTGATAATAAGCAGATTCCAGTGGCCAAAGAACTAGTCCGTTCCAGTCTAGCAAAAGAATGCCAACTCCATTCTAAGAAGCGTGTGCGTATCCTTGCATCATGAAATTTTATAGCATTCTGATCATATTTTCTACATGTTTCTTACCCATATCTCTTTTAGAAAACAAGGTTAAATGATAGAAGACTTCCTTCATTGGGATTGTATTCGAGGAAAATATCTTGCAGGAATTCTCTGTGCTCCAATGCTGATGTAAGTACCTGTTGTATATCACTATATTTTTACATCAGCATGTATTTTGTTAATCGCGTGAATCCAACCTTTATCTGATCTAAAATTAGTTGTAGCAAAATGTGAAAGGCGCCAATGTTGATTTTTGTAAAGAAACCTGCCTGGTAGTTTTGCATACTGAGCTGCATGAGTGTACTATCTCATATCATGCACATTACTGAATTGTAGTGCTGCTCTGGTTGCCCATTCATTCATTGTGTCAATGTTGCTTTCGTATTACCTTACCTGGCTGATGATAGTTGTGCCATATTGTGTTAATTTGGTGTTGGCTAGTTGCCCAAACGTTCGTTGTGCCAATGTTTCTTTCCTATTATCTGACTTGGCCAATGATAGCAATGCTAGTGTCTTAATTTGGTGCAGGCTGCTGAAGATAAGAAGACAAACTCGGAAAACAACAAGGCAACCCCATTGTTTCTTTCCAATAAATCTAGGCCAGGTAATATGCCAATAACTCATGATTAATCTGTTTGGTTCCCCTCCTAATTTATGTTATGATGCAGTGGTCGAGACACTCTCCACTATCAATAATACAAGCCTGCCAAAATCGCCATCTGGATCTATTCAGTATCCTCTGTCTCGAATGCAATAGAAAAAATGTATGTTTGTGAACCAATTAATGGCTGAAGGAATGATGTAAATGGTGGAGGAATTAGAGGTGCAGAGTCGTGCGACACAACAACTGATCAATGTTTTTAGAGATAGTGTAGCAAAGCGGCAAGAACTTGCCCACATGCTTATGGGCGTCATCCGTGCTGAGGTTGCAGATTGTGACGTTGTAGATCGTTAGGTTCTATTCATTTATTTGTAGTGGCATCAATCTTTGATTGCCCAGTGGATGTAATTTCCTGTAATATATGTTGGATGTGCAACGTTTTTCCCTGTATGCCGTACCTTTGCTTGATCAGTTTTGGTCCTATGCATAATTGCTCGTCGTAATGGGCTCAAATTATCTAATTTGGCCTAAAGACATGTATGAACTTTAGTGGGCCCATTAAGTTAATGGGTCGTTACTAGGCCGAAAGTTAATGGTCGGCCCTCTTAACTCCTGGGTCATTAACAGGCCGACATCGAAGCGGGCAACAGGTGGGCCCAATTGATTTCATGAGCCGTTAACAGGCCGTTACTAAGTTCGGGCTACATATGGCCCAACTATACTGTGGGCCTTTAGCATCCCGAAAGAGACGGCGGGCTTGTACTGGACCAGGAAGAGCATGGGCCGCTAAGAGGCCGAAAGTCAGGTCGTATTGTAAATGGCCCAACTGTGTTGTGGGCCTTTAGCAGGCCGAAAGAGAAACCGGGCTGGTATTGGACCATGAAGGGCATGGGCCGTTAAAAGGCCAAAACTCTGGTCCGACTACAAATGGCCCAACTCATCTATGGTCCGTTAACAGGCTGAAAGGCACACAAGGCCGGGAATTGGCCCAACACTTAAATGGGACGCTAAAAGGCCAAAACTCAGGTCCAACTACAAATGGCCCAACAGATATATGGGCCGTCACTAGGCTGAAAGACACACCGGGCCAGAAATTGGCCCAACACTTAAATGGGTCGCTAAAAGGCTGAAACTCAGGTCCGACTACAAATGGCCCAACTAATTTATGGGTCGTCAACAGGCTGAAAGACACACCGGGCCGGAAATTAGCCCAACATTTAAATGGGTCGCTAAAAGGCCGAAAGATGTACATCGTGAAAATTGGCCCATCCACTGAATGGGCCGTTAACAGGCCGAAATCTCATCGGGCCGATATTGAGCCCAAATATATAGCGGGCTGTTAACGGGCTCAAACTGACGATGGGCTGCAATGGTGTCAAATCTTTAACGGGCCATTGACGGGCCGAATTGGCACATCTCGTATGGGCTGTGGGCTTAAATGGACCTGACACAAGTAGGCCTTATATGGGCCGGCCTGCTATTTTTTACTGGGCCGGCCTTTTTACCGGAATGGGCCACTGTTGGGCCGTGCCACGTGTCGACCTATCATAGGCGCCTCATGTCCAATGAGTGGATGACATCTGTCCCAACGGTGAGGCAACACGTGTTTCCTCCGGCCAATGATGATTTTACACGTGGAAAATCCCCATTGGTCCGGGCTGTTAACGGGTTATCGGATCCAAAACCGGACCTGATAGCTTAATGGCGTTCCGTTACGGTGGATGCCACGTGTTGGTCACCCTTGATGAAAGCACTTCTGTGACGCGTGATTTATTGTCATGGAAGTGGACACTTCTGTGATGATAATTTTGGTAATGTCATGGAACACTTCTACGACAGCACAGGTATGACTATATTGATTCTGTCATAAAATCGTCATGGATGTACATGCATGACAAAAAACGCGACCTACTGTGACAAAGACGTACCATCACGGAAGTGTTTTTTTTGTAGTGTGAAGGTTATAAATAGGATTATGGATCTCCTGCAAGATGATTAGTCTCGACTCAACAGGTTTGTTAAGCCGACTCTTGGGGGCTACGGATGCAATGTTGAAGTCACGGCTTAACATATATATTTATTAAGCCGGCCCTCGGGGACTACAGATGCAAAGCTGAAGTGCTAGTATTCTAAAGTCCCAATTCATATTGCAAATATAAACCGGCCCTTGGGGGCTACTGGGGTTGATTTATGCAGCTATTGAAAAGTTTACAGCACATGTTATTCTATCATATCCAATAAACTTGGCGACTAAGGGGAAGAAGATTCATATAGCAAGGAGTTGCAATGTTTACCTCATAGCGCTCCTTCATCAAGTTCACTAAGCCGGCTTCAAAGTCACGGCTAGTGTACAGACGGTTTAGATAACCAGAGTGGAGGTCTTGGGCGCTGAAATGAGTGTAGCTCTCCAAGTCTACCTTCCACTTGCCTTTCTCTTCAGCAGAAATTTCTTCTTTTGCGCTGTGCCTGGATAGGAAGGAGGGTTGACCTAGAGCTGTGAATCCAAATCCAGTGATAAGAACGTCGTCAGTCTTCTTGGCAGGTTTAACTGGGCTTGGCGGCTTAGAGATAGTCGGCTCAACATCCATATCATCTGGAGAAACTCCATGATCTTGTGGTGGAGGATCGTTAAGGGTGGCATCAGCAATTGGGCTAGCAGGTTCTGACTGTTGTTTCTCCAGCTCAGACAGATTGAGATCGTCGGCCGACTTAGTTAGCTTGGCTGTCTTGCTAGGTTTGGCTTGGCCCCTGAGAATAAGAAGTGTCAAGAGGTTAGTATAATTAACAGAGCATAAGGTATGAATGGTTAAAAGGTATCCTTACCCAGGTACAGTTTTAAAAGCCGGGATTTGTGTCCCTGATGACTCGCCAGAGGAAGAACGAGAAGTCCCCTAATAGTTTGAATCAGACGGGTTAAGAGGTTGTCGGAAATGACATGCCTTGGGGTAAAATATATCAGAAATTTGAAGGACCTCTCGGCGGCTGATACGTCTCCGTCGTATCTACTTTTCCAAACACTTTTGCCCTTGTTTTGGATTCTAACTTGCATGATTTGAATGGAACTAACCCGGACTGACGCTGTTTTCAGCAGACTTTCCATGGTGTTATTTATGTGCAGAAACAAAAGTTCTCGGAATGACCTAAAACTTCACGGAACGTCTATTTGGAAATAATAATAAATCCTTGCAAAAGATGAAGACCAGGGGGGCCACACCCTGGCCACGAGGGTGGGGGGCGCGCCCCCTACCTCGTGGGCCCCTGGAGCTCCTCCGACCTAAACTCCAACTCTATATATTTGCTTTCGAGGACAAAAAAATCAGAGAGAAGAATTCATCGCGTTTTACGATACGGAGCCGCCGCCAAGCCCTAAAACCTCTCGGGAGGGCTGATCTGGAGTCCGTTTGGGGCTCCGGAGAGGGGGATTCGTCGCCGTCGTCATCATCAACCATCCTCCATCACCAATTTCATGATGCTCACCGCCGTGCATGAGTAATTCCATCGTAGGCTTGCTGGACGGTGATGGGTTGGATGAGATCTATCATGTAATCGAGTTAGTTTTGTTAGGGTTTGATCCCTAGTATCCACTATGTTCTGAGATTGATGTTGCTATGACTTTGCTATGCTTAATGCTTGTCACTAGGGCCCGAGTGCCATGATTTCAGATCTGAACCTATTATGTTTTCATGAATATATGTGTGTTCTTGATCCTATCTTGCGAGTCTATAGTCACCTACTATGTGTTATGATCCGGCAACCCCGAAGTGACAATAATCGGGACCACTCCCGGTGATGACCATAGTTTGAGGAGTTCATGTATTCACTATGTGCTAATGCTTTGTTCCGGTACTCTATTAAAAGGAGGCCTTAATATCCCTTAGTTTCCATTAGGACCCCGCTGCCACGGGAGGGTAGGACAAAATATGCATGCAAGTTCTTTTCCATAAGCATGTATGACTATATTCAGAATACATGCCTACATTACGTTGATGAATTGGAGCTAGTTCTGTGTCACCCTATGTTATGATTGTTACATGATGAACCGCATCCGGCATAATTCTCCATCACCGATCCAATGCCTACGAGCTTTTCCTATATTCTTCTTCGCTTATTTACTTTTCCATTGCTACTGTTACAATCACTACAAAACACCAAAAATATTACTTTTGCTACCGTTACTTTTGTTACCCTTACCACTACTACCATACTACTTTTCTACTAAATACTTTGCTGCAGATACTAAGTTATCCAGGTGTGGTTGAATTGACAACTCAACTGCTAATACTTGAGAATATTCTTTGGCTCCCCTTGTGTCGAATCAATAAATTTGGGTTGAATACTCTACCCTCGAAAACTGTTGCGATCCCCTATACTTGTGGGTTATCAAGACTATTTTCTGGCGCCGTTGCTGGGGAGCATAGCTCTATTCTTTGAGTCACTTGGGATTTATATCTGCTGGTCACTATGAAGAACTTGAAAGACGCTAAGACAACAATTTATCCCTCAACTACGAGGGGAGGTAAGGAACTGCCATCTAGCTCTGCACTTGATTCACCTTCTGTTTTGAGTAAGCTTGCGACACATAAACATGCTTCTGCTATTTGTTCTGATATGTCGCATGTTATTGATGATGCCACTTCTGCTATGCATGATACTTATGATGAAACTACTTCTATGCTTGATACTACTGTGCCACTTGGTGAATTTCTTGATGAACAAATTGCTAGAGCTAGAGAGAAAGAAATTATTGAAACTGATTATATTGATGAAAGTGATGATGAAGACTTGCCTGTTATTCCTGAGGGTTATGTTTTTGATAAAGAAGTTTCTTTAGCTATTTTAGCTTGCAAAGATAGATATGAGCTCAAGAGATTATTAGCTAAATGGAAGCAGCAATCTCTTAATGATAGAATGAGACCTGACCCTGCTTTTGCTACTTCACCTATCTGTGTTACCGATAAGGATTATGAATTCTCTGTTGATCCTGATGTAATTACTTTGGTTGAATCTGATCCTTTTCATGGCTATGAATCTGAAACTGTTGTGGCACATCTTACTAAATTAAATGATATCGCCACCCTGTACACTAATGATGAGAGATCTCGCTACTTTTATATCCTTAAAATATTTCCGTTCTCGTTAAAGTGTGATGCTAAGATATGGTTTAATTCTCTTGATCCTGGTTGTGTGCGTAGTCCCCAGGATATGATTTATTACTTCTCTGCTAAATATTTCCCTGCTCATAAGAAACAAGCCGCTTTAAGGGAAATATACAACTTTGTGCAAATTGAAGAAGAGAGTCTCCCACAAGCTTGGGGGAGGCTTCTAAAGCTACTTAATGCTTTGCCTGATCATCCTCTTAAGAAAAATGAAATACTTGATATCTTCTATAATGGACTAACCGATGCTTCCAGAGATTACCTGGATAGTTGTGCTGGTTCTGTTTTCAGGGAAAGAACACCGGATGAAGCTGAAATTCTATTGAATAATATGTTGACAAATGAAAATAATTGGACACTTCCTGAGCCAGCTCCTGAGCCAATTCCTAAACCAACTCCGAAGAAGAGAGGTGTTCTATTTCTCAGTCCTGAAGATATGCAAGAGGCAAAGAAATCTATGAAAGAAAAAGGTATTAAAGCTGAAGATGTTAAGAATTTACCTCCTATTGAAGAAATACATGGTCTTAATCTACCGGGTGTTGAAGAAATATATGATCTTAATCTATTACCTATTGAAGAACTTCATGGTCTTGATAACCCGACACAGGTAGTAAAGGTAAATTCTCTCTACAGATTTGATGAAGGTGATATTCCTCACTATAAGTCTGCTAGACGATGCTTAGAAGAGTTTGATAATTTTATTGTTAAACAAGAAAACTTCAATGCTTATTTTGGTAGACAATTGAAATACAATTCCGATACGCTTGAACACTTGGGTGATTATATGGCTAATGTTAGAGGTGAACATAAACTCATTAGTAAACATGCTTCTATGGTTACCACTCAAGTAGAACAAGTACTTAAGGCTCAAAATGATTTGCTCAATGAAATGAATAGTAAGAAAAATGATTATGCTGTTAGAGTGGCTACTAGAACTGGTAAGATGACTCGGGAACCTTTATATCCTGAAGGCCACCCTAAGAGAATTGAGCAAGATTCTCAGAGAAATAATATTGATGCACCTAGTCCTTCTAACAAGAAGAAAAAGAAAAATGATAGGACTTTGCATGCTTCTACTGAACCTATTGCTTAATCACCTGAGAATCCAAATGATATCTCTATTTCTGATGCCGAAACACAATCTGGTAATGAACATGAACCTAGTGAAAATGCTAATGATGATGTTCATGATGATGCTCAACCTAGTAATGATAATGATGTAGAAATTGAACCTGCTGTTGATCTTGATAACCCACAATCAAAGAATCAACGTTATGATAAGAGAGACTTTGTTGCTAGGAAACATGGTAAAGAAAGGGAACATTGGGTTCAGAAACCCATGCCTTTTCCTCCCAAACCATCCAAGAAAAAGGATGATGAGGATTTTGAGCGCTTTGCTGAAATGATTAGACCTATCGTTTTGCGTATGCGATTAACTGATATGCTCAAAATGAATCCTTATGCTAAGTACATGAAAGATATTGTTACTAATAAAAGAAAGATACCGGAAGCTGAGATTTCCACCATGCTTGCTAATTATACTTTTAAGGGTGGAATACCAAAGAAACTTGGAGATCCAGGAGTACCTACTATACCATGCTCCATTAAAAGAAACTATGTTAAAACTGCTTTATGTGATCTTGGAGCCGGTGTTAGTGTTATGCCTCTCTCTTTATATCGTAGACTTGACTTGAATAAGTTGACACCTACTGAAATATCTTTACAAATGGCTGATAAATCAACTGCTATACCTGTCGGTATTTGTGAGGATGTGCCTGTTGTGGTTGCAAACGTTACTATTTTAATGGACTTTGTTATTCTCGATATTCCCGAGGACGATAGTATGTCTATTATTCTTGGAAGACCTTTTTTGAATACTGCATGGGCTGTTATTGATTGCAACAAAGGCAATGTCACTTTTCATGTTAATGGTAATGAGCATACAGTACACTTTCCGAGGAAACAACCTCAAGTTCATAGTATCAACTCTAATTGAAGAATTTCATCGATTATATTTGAAGGTTTTGAATTTCCTCTTCCTACTGTCAAGAAGAAATATGATATTCTTATTATTGGGGATGTGCATATCCCCGTTGAGGTAACATAGTGTTATTCGAAATTTCTCCGGTTCCATGTTATTCGGAATGAGTTTGTTAACAAGACCTGATCAACCTTGTTAGTGGATTCCTTTTGATGAGCATGAGATGGATGAAACTAGAAGGCACAACCTTCTGTACCCTCTTTCTACTTTCTGTTATTTAGTTGAAATAAAGTAAAAATAGTATTTTTCTGTCTGTTTTCTGATTTATCTGTGCAATATAAAAATACCCCGAAAATAAAAGTTCTCCAAATGCCCTGAAAATGGAATATGATTTTTTCTGGAATATTTGAGAATATCTGGCACTGAGAACACAGTAGGAGGGGCAAGCACCTGGCCACGAGGGTGGAGGGCGTGCCCTACCCCCCAGGGCGCGCCCCCTGCCTCATGGGCCCACGGTGGCCCTCCTCCACTTATTCCTGCACCCATACACTCCTTCTTCCTCCCACAAACACCAATATCCAGCTCAAGCACGAGTTCTAGCTCATTTTGCTGCGATTTTCGATCTCCTTGCTCAAAGCACCTCTCACAAAACTACTTGGGGAGATTGTTCCTTGGTATGTGACTCCTCCATTGGTCCAATTGGTTTTTGTTCTAGTGCTCTATTCATTGCAAATTTGTGCTGCCTAGGTGACCATGTTCTTGAGCTTGCATGTCAAATTTATATGGTTCCAAGTAGTCCTAATGCATGATATAGTCTCTAGGCACTTGTAGGAGTAGTTGCTATCAATTTTGTTGAGCTTGGTTCACTTTTGTTTGAAGTTACTAAAAATTTCAGAAATTTTTCAGAGGAATAAGTATGCTTAGGAAAATGTTCCAAGGTGGTTCTTCAAGGAAGCAAGGACCCAGGCTTGCAATGCGTGATGCTAACGAGGAGCCACCAAGGGATGCTCCAGTGCAGCCCTGTGAATGGCCTTCAAAAAATTTTATGGATCGAGCGGGAATCAAGGAAGAATTTAACGCATATTTGTGTAACACTGATCTTGTGAGCTTCGAGGCGAACAAATGCTGCCAGTACCACTATCTCACTAGTACATTTGTGAGGAGGTTCGAATTTTCATCTTCACGTAATTCTCCAACTGTCCTGTTTGATCTTTATGAAAAATCTTATACCATGGACTTAGAAAATTTTACTTCTGCTTGCAAACTTCCACAATGGGGCAGTGTTAGTGAACCCCGTAAATCTGAATTTAGAAACTTTCTTGCTGGTATAACCATGGGGGAATCTAGAGATATAGCACAAGCTACCATAGGGAGCATTCACTTTCCTGCTATACATTATTTTGCTCTCTTCATAGGTAGGTGCATAAATGGTAAAGATGAAGCATGTCATATGTGTGTGCCTGACCTTATTATTCTTAGGAGTGCTGTGTTAGGAGACAAATCTTATAATTTGGGAGCCATTGTTGCACGTAGGTTGCATCATAACAGATTTAATGGAGATTTCTTTGGAGGAATTTATGCAACCCACTTAGCTGATTTTCTTGGTGTGGACGTTCGTGAGGATGATATGGAGTTGCCTCCTACTTATTTAGACTATAATTCTATGGTCTACCACCAGTTTGTCGAGAGGAATGAATCACCTCTCCGATATCGCTTAATCTTTGACAGACGTCATGCTGTCCGTATTACTCTCCCTGCTCCTGCCTTCTTTGATTATCAGGAAAAAGGAAGACATTTTATTACCAGAGAGGAGGCACATGAGTACGAGAGGAGGGCGGAGGCAGCTCGCCGCCACGCTGCAGCTCAGGAGGCGATAACCGCTGCATCTTAGTACGACCCCAGCTACACCTACGAGTATCCGCCAGGCCATCCTTGGCAATGAACCAACTTAGGCCAAAAGCCTAAGCTTGGGGGAGTACGTATTTCTCACCGAAATTACATTTATGTTTACACACACTCATTGCTAGATGTCGGTGCTCATACTCTTTCACTGTAATATCCATGCTAGTTTATTTTCTTTTTCTTGCTTTCTTCTTGTGTGTTTAATAAAACTTAAGAAAAAAAATTAGTGTAGCTTTTATCTAGTTTACTTTTCTTGCTGTAGTAGTAATTAAAAAGAAAACCCAAAAATATTTCCCGTTCTTCTTTTGCTTGTTGGGAGCTTTCCCGTGTAAATAGTTTTATTTCTTTTATTTTCTTTGGGGGTCAATAGGAGAAGACCATGATTAAATTGTTGAAGTAGCTCTTATATGCATTACTGTTGATTTAACCAAGAGCCCATATTGCCTTGTCTTCTCCTGTTTATTGAATGCTCGCAGATTCCAGCTTAGTCCAATGCACGTGCACTCTTATTATTATTCACATCATTCGGTCGTGCAAGTGAAGGGCAATTATGACGATATATGATGGACTGACTGAGATAAGAAAAGCTGGTACGAACTCGACCTCTCTTGTTTTTGTAAATATGATTAGTTCATCGTTCCTGATTCAGCTTATTATGAATAAACATGTTTGCAATGACAATTAGAGATCATAGTTTCTCGTGCCATGCTTGATTAGCTATGAGTTATAATGGTTTACCTTGCGTGCCAACATGCTATTAAAATGGTTGTGATGTGGTATGATGGGGTGGTATCCTCCTTTGAATGATTTAAGTGACTCGACTTGGCACATGTTCACACATGTAGTTGAAACAAATCAACATAGCCTTCACGATATTTATGTTCATGGTGGATTATATCCTACTCATGCTTGTACTCAATGTTCATTAATTTTAATGCATGTTCATGACTGTTGTCGCTCTCTAGTTGGTCGCTTCCCAGTCTTTTGCTAGCCTTCACTTGTACTAAGCGGGAATACTGCTTGTGCATCCAATCCCTTAAACCCCAAAGTTATTCCATATGAGTCCACTATACCTTCCTATATGTGGTATCTACCTATCGTTCCAAGTAAATTTGTATGTGCCAAACTCTAAACCTTCAAATAAACATTCTGTTTTGTATGCTCGAATAGCTCATGTATCAACTAGGGCTGCCCTTATCTTCCATGTTAGGCGGGTTATTCTCAAGAGGAGTGGACCCCGCTCCTCATTCACGAGAAAATGGCGGGTCACCGGGATGCCTAGTCCCATGCTTTATGCAAACTAAATCAAAATAATTGCAAACAAAACTCCCCCTGGGACTGTTGCTAGTTGGAGACACTCGTTGTTTCGAGCAAGTCATGGATTGATGCTTGTTGGTGGAGGAGGCGTATAAACTTTACCATTCTGTTTGGGAACCGCCTATAATGTGTGTAGCATGGAAGATATCGCCATCTCTTGGTTGTTATGTTGACAATGAAAGTATGCCGCTCAAAATATTATTTATCTCTGCTTTCAAAACCGAGCTCTGGCACCTCTACAAATCCCTGCTTCCCTCTGCGAAGGGCCTATCTATTTACTTTCATGTTGAGTCATCACCCTCTTATTAAAAAGCACTAGCTGGAGAGCGCAGCTGTCATTTGCATCCATCACTATTAATTTATATTGGGTATGACTATGATTGGATCTCTTTACCATGAATTACAATGTCTAGTCAGTCCTTGATCTTTAAAGGTGCTCTGCATTTATGTTTTGCGGTCTCAGAAAGGGCTAGCGAGATACCATCTTGTTATATCATATTATGATTGTTTTGAGAAAGTGTTGTCATCCGAGATTTATTATTATGGCTTGCTAGTTGATTATGCTATTGATATGAGTAAACATGAGACCTAAGAGTTATTGTGAATGTGGTTAGTCATAATCTTTGCTGAAAACATGAATGCTGGCTTTACATATTTACAACAACAAGAGAAAACAGAGTGTGTAAAAGTTTTTCTTTATCACTTTCAGTTTATCAACTGAATTGCTTAAGGACAAGCAAAGGTTTAAGCTTGGGGGAGTTGATACGTCTCCGTCGTATCTACTTTTCCAAACACTTTTGCCCTTGTTTTGGACTCTAACTTGCATGATTTGAATGGAACTAACCCAGACTGACGCTGTTTTCAGCAGACTTTCCATGGTGTTATTTATGTGCAGAAACAAAAGTTCTCGGAATGACCTGAAACTTCACGGAACGTCTATTTGGAAATAATAATAAATCCTTGCAAAAGATGAAGACCAGGGGGCCCACACCCTAGCCACGAGGGTGGGGGGCGCCCCCCCTCCCCCTAGGGCGCGCCCCCCTACCTCGTGGGCCCCCTGGAGCTCCTCCGACCTCAACTCCAACTCTATATATTTGCTTTTGGGGAGAAAAAAATCAGAGAGAAGAATTCATCGCGTTTTATGATACGGAGCCGTCGCCAAGCCCTAAAACCTCTCGGGAGGGCTGATCTGGAGTCCGTTCGGGGCTCCGGAGAGGGGGATTCGTCGCCGTCGTCATCATCAACCATCCTCCATCACCAATTTCATGATGCTCACCGCCGTGCATGAGTAATTCCATCGTAGGCTTGCTGGACGATGATGGGTTGGATGAGATCTATCATGTAATCGAGTTAGTTTTGTTAGGGTTTGATCCCTAGTATCCACTATGTTCTGAGATTGATGTTGCTATGACTTTGCTATGCTTAATGCTTGTCACTAGGGCCCGAGTGCCATGATTTCAGATCTGAACCTATTATGTTTTCATGAATATATGTGTGTTCTTGATCCTATCTTGCGAGTCTATAGTCACCTACTATGTGTTATGATCCGGCAACCCCGAAGTGACAATAATCGGGACCACTCCCGATGATGACCATAGTTTGAGGAGTTCATGTATTCACTATGTGCTAATGCTTTGTTCCGGTACTCTATTAAAAGGAGGCCTTAATATCCCTTAGTTTCCATTAGGACCCCGCTGCCACGGGAGGGTAGGACAAAAGATGTCATGCAAGTTCTTTTCCATAAGCACGTATGACTATATTCGGAATACATGCCTACATTACATTGATGAATTGGAGCGAGTTCTGTGTCACCCTATGTTATGATTGTTACATGATGAACCGCATCCGGCATAATTCTCCATCACCGATCCAATGCCTACGAGCTTTTCCTATATTGTTCTTCGCCTATTTACTTTTCCGTTGCTACTGTTACAATCACTACAAAACACCAAAAATATTACTTTTGCTACCGTTACTTTTGTTACCGTTACCACTACTACCATACTACTTTGCTACTAAATACTTTGCTGCAGATACTAAGTTATCCAGATGTGGTTGAATTGACAACTCAACTGCTAATACTTGAGAATATTCTTTGGCTCCCCTTGTGTCTAATCAATAAATTTGGGTTGAATACTCTACCCTCGAAAACTGTTGCGATCCCCTATACTTGTGGGTTATCAGCGGCGTTTGTGAACCGGCGTGTTTGGTAAGCCGGAAGAAGTGATCTGACCACCACTATGTCGGGTGACTCAGCGAGCTTTGTGTTGCTGTTTCTTCAAAAGAAAGTTGGGATCCAAGTGAGCTAGAGGGTGAGAAAAGCTTACTTTCCGGCTTGTTTGTCGGGCTTTCTGTGTTGGCAGAGGTTCTAAGCCAGAAGAAAGAGTAATTACCTCTGCGTCACCTGCACGGCTGGCCTCTGCGTCGTCCTGATAACAATCATTGTCAATGAGATGTATAAAAAAGGAGCCAAGAGAGTCAAGTTCTACCTCTGACTCATTATCCTCGTTTTCATCAGCGGACTCAGTAGTCTTCTTAGTGGATTTCTTGATGGCCTTGGTTTTCACACGAGACGGTTTTGCCGGTTTATCCTGCATTTTCCTCTTCCAAAATGGATCATCGGCCTGTTAAGATTGAAAAGATCATAAGTAGACATCAAAATATGGATTAAGCATAAGATGTGCAATTCTTACAGCTGGCGGTTTGTTGAAAGTATAGAACGGACTAAGTCCGGTTTTGCTACACTCCTTCACAGATTCATTCAGCAGTTTCTTGGTGGCCTCAGTGATTTCCGCATCAGACAGTTGAATGTTACAATGGCGTTGAGGATCGTTTACGTCACCAGTGTATTCACACATTAAGCCGGGGCGGCGGCTTAATGGCAAGATACTCCAAGATAGCCAGCACCAGGAAAAGTCGACGCCAGTTAAGCCATTGGCCATAAAGGCTCTGAGCTTTGAAAAGGCTGGTGCATATTTGGCCTGTTCCCTCGCATTGAGCCGTTGGGGGAGTGGATGTGTGTTGCTAAGTCAGTGTTCACGGTAACCCGGCAGAGGATTCTCACCGACTGGAGATGTATCTTGACAATAGAACCAAGTTCGGTTGCAGTCTTTGGGGTGACTATGTAGTTTAGCATGGGGAAAACGGACTTCTTTCCTTTTCTGAATGGAGACTCCACCAAGTTCTTGACATGGCCCGTCGACAAACTCTGTTTGTCGGTTCAAGTAATAGAATTCCCTGAATAAATCAACTGTGGGTTCCTCTTGAAGACAAGCTTCGCAAAATACTTGGAAGTTGCAGATGTTGGACACGGAGTTGGGTCCGATGTCTTGAGGGTGCAGTTGAAGGAAATGCAGTACATCACGAAAAAACTTTGAGCCGGGTGGACTAAATCCTCGGCCCAAATGGTCAGCAAAAACAACTATTTCTCCATCTTTCGGTTGAGGAGGAATTTCCCCACCAGGAGCTCTCCAGTGGATGATCTCTTTCTTGGCTAAAGCGCCAGTGGCGACAAAGTTGTTCAAATCTTCTTTGGTAACCCGGGATTTGACCCAATTGCGAGACGTGTATGTCTTAGCCATCTTATCAATGATCTGAAAGAAAGGTTATGTCGGTTCAACATTACATGGTTAAGCCGGCTTATGGTTAAAAGGAAAACATTAAAGAAGCATGCATTGGTGCTAAGCCGGAGATTGGCATTACAAAGTTACAAGGGACCATTGGCGGCTTAAGAGGGGACTAATGATACCAGGCGGGTTACTATTTCTGAGTTAAGCCGCCCATACAGATATTGAAAGAACAGGTCTGGGGATGAAAAAATCGCTAAGTGCTGAGAAAAACAGGTTTCACAGATTGATGCTATGGTTTCGGATCTACCGCGCTTCAGTTAATGAAAAAAATATTTAGACCCAAAGCCAAGACGGCCGAGCGCCATTCACACGGCCACCTATGATCAAGATGGCATGGACGACGCCTTCATGCAATACCAGGTCGGTCTGGGCAGCTTCCCGCTCGACCACGAGTTCCTGGAGGACTACGGCCTCGAGGAAGAGGATGAAATGGATATCGACAGGGAGCCTTTGTTCAAGGACGAGCTCGCCAACCAAGCTGGCGCGAAGCGAAGAACAAGAGCAAGCGGACGAATGCATACACGTCGTCCGAGGACAAACTCCTTTGTGAGTGTTGGAGGGACATTGGGCAAGACCCCAAGGTCGGCGTCGAACAAAAGGCATCAACCTTTTGGCTTCGTGTTCATCGTGGGTACCATGAACGCAAGAAGTTTGTGTCGTATCAAATGCAAAGCAAGCGTGGGTGGGTGTCCCTCTTGAAGCGATGGAGGGTGATACAACAATAGTGCAACAAGTTTTGTGCCACCCTTGAGAGCATCAAGGTACGCCCCATGAGCGGCATCGGCATGAAATATATGGTATACATGCGCCCCTCTTCGTCTTCGTTTCCCTTATGCTTCCATGACCATTTGCCCATATGCTTGCATGCTATTCATTTGTAGGCATTCGAAGCTTTGGAGGCATTCAAGGCCCAACATGAGGGCAAGTCCTTCAACCTCTCCCATTGTTGGATGGTCATCAACGGGGAGGAGAAGTTCAAGGCGCAATATGTCGACGTCATGGCACGTGGGGGGAAGGAAGCCGTGGAGGAGCTTGGGGAGGGCGAAAAGGCACGGCCGCGGGGGAAGACCAACTCCAAGAAGGAGGAAAAGCACGATGCGGCGTCCATTGCCTTGCTTCCAACCGTGGAGGGCATGATGAGAAAGAAGCACACAAGGGAGGAGAAGCGCTGGCAAGACAAGGAAGAGCAAATGAACGCCTTCATGGAGAACCAAAGGAGGAGGCTTGAGCTCGATGCGAAGAAGCAAGCCAGGATGCTTGAGATGGAGGTGGAGAAGTAAGCCAATATGCTCGAGATCGAGGCCCATAATGCCAAGACCAAGGTGAAAGAAGTGGCGCTCGCTAGCATGATGACGGGGGTGGACATCATGAAGGTGGACCTGAACATCGTGTCGCCGAGGAAGAGGCCATGGTTCAAGAAGACGCATGCCGACATGCTCAAGTTCGACAATGAGTGATCTATGGCGGAGAGCGCCATTCCTTTTTTGTATGCCGGCAAGTGTGTTGGCATGACCACGACCGAGATGGTGTGGTCGAATTCCCATCCCTTTTTGTGTGCTGGCATATGTGTCGGCCGCTGGCAAGTGCGTCAGCATGAACTGTGTGGTGATTTTTTTTTGAAGGCTGGCATTGTATGTCGGCCGTTGGAATGACGCCGTCATGAACTTTGGGCGATTGTATGGCCGCTGGCATGATCTATGGCCGCGGGCCTTTTTAATTTATGCGTGGACATGAAATAGGTCGCGCACGTTGGGCGCATGGCCAACCCAAAACAAAAAGAGAACGGACGTCGAGCAGGCAGCCGACCCAAACGGACGAAAAGCGGACAAAGCGCGCGTCCATTTGGGTCGCAACGTTGGAGTTGCTCTTACCATGTTTTATTGTATAGATACCGTGGCAATTATTGCGACTTTTAATATATTTACCATGGTGGCAAATATATTAGACTTTACAAGGTAAATTCATTAGACTATACCATGGCAAATACATTGAACTTATTTTCTCGTGCATGGAAAGTCATGATTTTCGTTTTCAAATTCCTAAATTTAGTCGTCTTTCAAAGAAGAAAATTCCTAAATTCATTCCTTTTGCCATGCCAACTTTTTTATTGAACAAACTTATGTTACATATCATGGCAAAATTATTTTCCATCAATGAATGGGTTAATTCTTTTCGTAATTTACCATGGGAAAATTATTTTTTGGAGCATGGCAAAAAAATGGACCATGGTAACTTTAATTTATGGACCATGGAACCTTCTAAGATTTTTTGTGTTTGCACACATGGCAAATTGTAAATAATTATTCCCATGGCAAATTTTGTAGGAATGTTTTTGAAATATCCGTGTGGCAAATTGTAGGTATTTTTTTCAACTATGATGATTACAAAATGTACCTTTGTGATAAGTTAAACCTTTCCAACAAGTTGAAATGTGACCATTTACAAAATTTCGAACAATTTGTCATGTCATGGAATTTTTATTCTCCATTTTTATATTTACCTCCATGCATTTTTTTGGGGAAAAAACTCGTGTCTAAATTATGCACTTTTTTGGCAACTTTGAATGCAATATTTTTTGTATGTTTTTAACTATACCATGCCAAATTCATGTATGTTTTTTCACAATTAACATGCAAATTTTCCATGTTTTTTCTTCTTCCTTTTTCTAGTATGAAAACTAGGCTTTTGTGGCCCAACTGTCGTGGAGCGGTTCACGCCGAGGGTGCTCTCCCAGTGGGACCTCCTGTTTGGCAACCTACATGCCAAACAGACACCCCCACCCCATGCTCTGGAATGTATCTGGTGCACGGGGCAATTGGTGCTACCGGTACACCGGTCCCCCATTTCACATTAAAAGTTGTTTGAAAAAATCCAAAAAATACATTGGCACAACATCAATCTATGTTGTCACAAAAATTAAAATTAAAATTTAAAACATTGCTCGAGATACAAAAATGACAAATTTGACACTGAATAGTACATAACAAAAGTTGGGCTTCAGTTTTGACCCATTAGTACGTTGATGTGAAATTTGTCATTTTGTAACTCAAGCAATTTTTCGAATTTTGATTTGAATTTTTGTGACAACATACATTGATGTTCTATCAATGCACCAAATTTTTATGAATATTTTGGAACACTTGTCAATGTGCAACGGGAGTCGGGTGCACCGGTAGCACCAATTCCATGTTGCACCACATATGCCCCCCCCCCCCCCCCACGCTCCGCACGCACGCATTTTTGGGACCAGACATTGTACGGGACGGGACGTTCCTGTTGTTTTCATTTCTTTTATGTTTCTTTTTTTCTATTTTGTTGTTTTATTATTTAAAATAATTTGGGATTTTAAAAAGTTCCTGATTTCAAAAATAGTGAAATTTTCAAAGGAAATGTTTGAGAAATCATAAAATATTCATCTATTATAATAATATTCATGAATTTGGAAAAAATGTTAAAAAAACCCATAAATGTTCATAAATGTTTGAAAAATCCCAAATTTTAAAAGTATTCCATACTTTCCAAAAACAATTCTTCATTTAAAAATGTTCATGAATTAGAAAACATGTTCATGTATTTCAAAACAATTATTAAAAATTATTCATGAATTTTCAAAATTGATCCCAAAATTCACATAATGTTCGCCGCTTCAAAAAAATGTTCACAGTTTCAAAAAATTGTTCAAATTCGAAAAATGCTCGCGAATTTGTGAAAGATATTCATGATTACAAAAATGTCTGCAAATTTGTCGTTCACAAATTAGAAAATTGTTCATGATTTCAAAAAATGTTCATGAATTCTAGTTATAAATCATGATTTATAAAAATGTTCATGATTTCAAAATATATTTAAGAATCTGAATGATGTTCGCAAAAGGAAATAAATAAATAAAAGCTAAATAAAATAGGAAAAGAAAATATAAACGTACAAAATATAAAAAAAGGCAAAACGAAAAAGATAAAAGAAAATTTAGGGGGAAAAGTAGAAAAAAGGATAATAAATAAATGAAAGAAAAACCAGAAGAAAAAACTAATTCAGTGAAAGCTCTAGAACATTCCAACCCCGGAGGTAAAAAAAACAGACTGGGCCGGCCCATATGATGCACACTCGCACGAAGGAGGGGGTATGTGGTAGGTCGCACCAAATAACTAGTCGGTCGCTGCTGGGGCGTGGGTGGTGGGAGATGTATCTGGTGCACTGGTGCTTGTGGTGCTATCGAGTGCCTGTATCATATTTATATTTATTTGAAATAAAACTGTAAAAAATATTATCACATTCACCCAACATCGGTCCATGTTGTCGCAAAATTTCAAATAAAAATTGTAAATATTGCTCGAGGTACAAAAATAAAAAATTTGACACTCAATAGTACATAACAGAAGTTGGGGTTCAATTTGGCCCATTGTCACATTGATGCCATTTTTTTCATTTCTATATCTCGTGCACAGTTTGGAATTTTGATATGATATTTTGTGACAAGATACATTGATATTGTGCCAATGTGCTAGATTTTGTTTTCAGAATTTTTGAAACAATTAAAAATGTGATACGATTTCTGATGCATCGATATCACCACAAGCACTGGTGCACCAGATACATTCCCCCGATCGCCAGATTTTGTTTCGAAAAGGAGGATGACCCCGGCCTCTACATCAGAGCTATGCATACAATCATTTTATTAATTATTCATCAAGACCTTGCAAAGTAATATATCAATAATCTGAAGCCATAAGCAACATCTATCGCTACTCCTATCAACTTGATGAAGGGGTGCGTATTGTCGAGGCCGCCTGCCCAGACCTTACATCAAAGCCCAACATCTAAAATCAAAGACCTCAACCAAGCCGCAATCGTCTAGTCTGGGGCACACACCTATCCAGTGCACTCCCAGTGGGCATCGCATGCGCACGCTGCAGAGGCCGTCGTCATCGTCTTCCATCGACCTTGCCAGGTTGTCGTCGACGCCACTACAACGCTAGACAATGCCACCTTCCTACGCGCATCCATCATCGCGCATCCGTCATCGAGATCATGCAGCGCCACGTCGCCGAGACTCCATGTAGTCGATGTATCACATGAAACGCCGCTCCACCGCTGAAACAGTCCACTGGTCCCTCTAGCCAATGCACACCTCCAAGAATGACGCCCCCAAGGGGGGGGGGGGGAGGGGGACGTCACAAGAGCGTCGTCGTCATCCGATCAACTGATCTAGGGTTTCCCCCAGAGGTAGCGGATAGAGGTCTGGAGCTTCTCCATGGCGATGCCTTCAAGAAGGGGATGACACAAAAGAGTGGCGCCATCGCCGGCCTTTGCAACTAGCCAAGAGCAAGGTTTTTCGCCCGGATGTGCTCGACGATCCTCCATCTAGCATCTGTGCACGGGACCGCCACTGATCTCCGCTGCCGCACAGCGAGCAGGCCACACCGGCCAGATCAGATCCAACCGGAGGCCAGGCCACGCATGCAGTCGACCCGTCCACCAGGCCTTCCACGCCGCCACCGCCGATCCAAGGCCACATGGCCGCCGCCCGAAGCAGGGCTGGCGACCGCGCTGCCAAGACCCAAACGGTCGCGCCTCTTCATGCCAAGGGGCCTCACACCACTCCCATGTCGCGGGAGAGAGGAAGACCCCCGCCACCGCCGTCAGCCCCCGGGCTTAGCCCGGCAACGTCCCCTAGCGGTGACAAAGCAACGTCCCCTGGCGGTGACAAAGGGAAGGAGGTAACGCCCCTTGCGGCTAGGGTTGCGGCACCACCCGAGTTGCCCGAATGGGGGTGACACGGGGGTCAGGGTGGGAAGGAGAGAGGATGGTGAGAGGGCTACGGATCTGCTCTCCGTTGTGGAGGAGGTGGCAAAAGGAACGAGATCGAGCGGTGGCAGCGAAGCTCTCTCCCGCTGCGGCAAACGATCGCCAAATATTGACCATCCAAAAACTTCAGTCGTTTGTTTGCATGTTAGTGGAGACCACAGGATTCCATTGTGTGGGCTTAAGAAAATACCCGATGTTGATACTTTGAAGCCACTAGAATAAGAGTAAAAAAAGACACCTCTATTGTTATGGTAAGAATGTAGGCTTAATCAGCTCTTAACATCTTGATATGATTATAACAAGACTTCGAGGAACCGAGAGGAGAAACATAAAAGGGTTACGCGCTTATATATGCAGGGAAGAGCTATAATATGTGCAACATAACCCCCTCCCGTCCTCTGCATCCATCGTAAAGCCTGAACATCAAGTACAGTGACGGTGTGCATCACCATCACAAAGCTTGTACTGGTTCTGTAGGAACACAGCTTCTAAGTAGCAAGCCATCATGGAGTTAAGACCAACACTTTCTTAGTGCCCTCATGAAGCTTCCTTCAGACAGATGTCACAGGGGCTAGGGCCAACTTTACACCTTTGACTGTTGAACTGTTCGCCAAAGTGACCCAGAAGAGTCTGCCTGCGACACTCAGTCTGGAAAGAAATGAGCATTGTTCATAAATTGATTGCTGATGATTTTTCAACCACCTTGCTCTACACTTTTAGTTAGCCAGAGATTTTTATTTACCTTCAGCTCGCAATACCCCTGCATTTTCTTTGCTTGGTCCATTGCAACCTTGAAGGTTTCACTCTTGAAGTTATCCGCACTCCTCAGCATGCACACGATGCGGCTGAAGTCTTTCTTCTGATATAACACCACACAATGCGCTGGAAGGCCGTCTCTTCCAGCCCGCCCAGACTCCTGATAGTAGCTTTCTATCGATTTCGACAGCGTGTTGTGGACAACAAAGCGCTGAGTGGTGTCAGATTGAAAGGTTGCAGTTAGCAAACAATGTGCACAGGTATTCAAAATAAAAACATTGACTGAGAATACGTACCACATCAGGCTTGTCAATCCCCATGCCGAAGGCTATTGTAGCACAAATAACTTTGACCTCTCCTCTGTGCCACTTCTCTTGGACGCTGCTTCGCTGACGGGCCGCCAAGCCAGCATGGTAATGCGCACATTTTATCTTGTACTTCTCCCTCAAGAACTTGGCAGTATCCGCACATTCATTCTTCGAGAGGCAGTACACAATGCCAGACATGTTCATGAAACGCTCTTTCAGGAGCTCACCCAGCTGCATCTGGGGAGTTCTCGTCTTGCCAATCACCATGTAGTTGAGGTTGTGTCTGTCAAAGCTCCTCTTAAGTACCAAAGCGTTTGGGATCCTCAAGGTACTGAGGACGTCCTGCAAATTCCATATAAAAATTATAGCTAATAATTGGTGTTCCAAGCTGTAGTGTGGGAACAGGAAGGGAGTGCTTTAGTACCTTACGGACAGCTTCAGTTGCTGTTGCAGTTAGAGCCATGATTGGGACTCTAGGGAAGTGCTGTTTGAGGCATCCTAGGCCTCGGTAATCTGGACGGAAGTCATGTCCCCATTGACTTGGATAGAAATAGAAATCAGCAATATGTCAGGAAAAAAAAACTGCCTCTGGAAGAATATGACAAAGGTTTGATTTAAGCATTACCTTACACAGTGTGCTTCATCAATCACAAACCTTGCTAGCAATCCCTATCAAAAAGTCCAGGTTAGCATATCCTCTCGGGCCAAATAATAGAAGTACTGATCTCGGAAGTACTAGCATTTCAACAACATAATATATACCCTCTGGTGTAAGCCTTTGAGGATCTCCATGAAGGAATAATTTCCAGCCATTCTTTCAGGTGTGACATACAGAAGTTTGAAAGAAGGTGTGCCATTTCTGCAACGAGATGAAAACTTAAGTTACAAAACAAATGGCAGATCATTTCTTACACTGGAGGGGACATAGGAAAGAAAATCATGTGATAATGTAAACTAGAGATCGAATGAACTACGCAATAGTGTTTACCTAAGCTCTTGGATAACTGCAGATGCCTGTGCAGAAGTTTGCTGAGAATTCAAGAATGCTGCTTGTATCCCAAACTTGAAGGTTAAAGCAACCACCTGATCCTGAATAAGTGACAGCAATGGACACACAACAACAGTAACACCTGGGTGCAATGTTGCAGGGAGCTGCAAAGGTGATAATACAAATGAAGTTTTCAAATCTCGCAAAACAAACAAGATTAAAATAAGAATGCTGAACAAGGCAGAATTTAGTTACCTGATAACACAAGCTTTTGCCACCACCTGTTGGCATAAGTATAAAACAGTCTTTATTGTCCAGTGCAGCACTACAAGCTTCATACTGCAGGGGCCTAAAACTTTTGTTGCCAAAGATGACAGCATTGGCCAAATTGATGTCATCTAGAGAAGAAAGCTGCTCATAACTCAAAATTTCTCTCTTCAAAAGACATGCATTTGGCTGTCCCTCTCTATTTGAAGTTGGAGTTGTTGATTCATATCTCTTGGTTCCTTTGTTCACCTTCAAAACATAATTTCGAAACACAAAGAACAATGCCTATAAGATTAGCAGCAGGGTTGGAAAAGCAAAACTCTCTCTACTTTTGTGGAGATAATAATAGTATGTTTACTGTATCCATATGTGTGCAGGCTCAGTCAACTTATGTTACAGTATTTTCACAAGTACATATCCATCATGTGCACAATAGAAATGGAGATGGAAAAGACCAGTAATGGGAGAAATCAGGAGTTGGCTTACAGTAGATTTTGTTGAGCTTCTTGTCTGAGCTTTAGAGTTTCTTGTTTGTGGCTTCTTCTGGGTACCCACGTTATTATCACGGTGGGTGTTTGTTTCATCAAATATGTCAAAATCTGAATCATCAGAGGAAAAGCTCGATGTTTTTAAACCTTTCGGATTATGTTGACTGGAGGAGTCTGCCCTTTTGAACAAAGGGGTATCCAGAACAACTCCTCCTTTTTCATCATTTACACCCTTCCTCATCATTTCATTCAAATTGCCACAAGCTTCAGTCTCTATTGCATTCAGATCATCCCAGTCATCAGTAAGTTGTGTTGCATCAGCCAATGCAGCAATAAAATCATCGCCACAGTTCTCCACAGTAATGAAATCTTGGCCATCCTCTCCTGTGCCAGAACAATAAATTATCGCCCATACATAGTATCAACCAGCAAGATGTGAACCCAAAACTACACTGAAGCAAAAGCAAAGCATAATGTGTTAACTATGGATGGTACAGTTTATCCAAAAGCATCAGAAACCTCAGCACTAGTCACTTGATAATTCAATATAAAATGCTGCCGAAAACTAAACGTCTAAGTCAGCATACTGAGCAGGTTTCACTGAATTATGTTGTGAAGATGGGCAGGAGTACCAAACATATCTTTATTCTGTCGAATGCAGGCCAGGACCTTTGCTCATTCTATTAGGAGAAGTACACCAATTTCTTGACAGGGAGAAAAAACACCCAAACACTGGCTCACTAAAATGGTCAAAACAGAACATATATGTACACTTAAGAAGAAATGATTTGATTCAACACCTTCCATATCGCAAACCTACCTACCCAAATACTCAAAATGACTGCTCATTGTGATCAAAATGCAGTACTGTCAACACGTGCGAAACCAATAGAACAGGTAATACATTTTCCATAATTCATGATAACTGGTCCTCTCTCTATCATGAACCAAGTTTTTCATGCGCAAATAACAAGCTGATGTGTTCATAATGCATAAGCGGCATTGATCCTAGCAGCACACCCAAGCAAACCACCCCCAAAATGAAATGGTCTTAATTGGGCCGGGCGTCTCTCCCCTACAATTCCTACTACATTTTAACTCCTCGTTTCAATCAAATCAGGAGCTCGTCCCATGAAAACAAAACCAGCCGCAGCCAATCCGCCGTTAGAGCACGCGGGGAGGGGGGGAGGTGGGCGTAAGGCGGCCGTACCGTAGAGGTGGACGAGGCGGGAGAGGGCGGCTACGGCGAAGTCGCGGTCGAAGCCGTAGTCGACGGCCAGGTCCAGGAGACGCTCCCTCTCCCAGTGAGGCTCCTCCATCTCCGGCTGGCAAGCACGCCTCCGCCTCCCGCGGACGCCGGCACGGATCGAAACCCTAACGTCGGTGAGGGGGGGGACGCGGGAAAGAGCTGCGGCCTGCGGGTGCGGGCGCGCGCCGTCTCCTTTGGCTTAATTTTTGGCAGAATTTTTTTTGAGAATAATTTTTGGCAGAAATTGGTCGCGGCGTCTATTTCTCGCATTAAGCGACTACATTGTCGGGCCGGCCCGTTACGCGCGCGCAGTGAAAGAAAAACGGAAAACCATTGTTTTAAACCGGATGATTACAACGAGACGTAAGCCTCGTCCAGCGATTGACACGCGTCCTGGCTGGGCCCAGCGTGCCGCTCCCCATCTCGGCCTTATCCCACGCAGGGGAAGCCATAGCCACACATTTTTCTCGCTCGGGTCGTCTTCTTCACGCCAGTGCATCCCCTCCTACGGATCCCTCCTCTCTCTATCGCTCTCTCATGTTTGCCACTCCATGACCGTGATTTGCTCTACTCTCTGCACAGAGCTCCCTTCTCTTCCTGCTCCCTCTCACCACCGGAGCGACGGAGCGTTGCTGCTGCAGGCGACGATGCTCTGCTGCGACGACTGCTGCTGTCATGTATCGAGGGAAACTTCGACGCGTGCCACCGCCCGTCATGGCCGTCGGAGCTATTGCTGCTGCAACGGGGCGCATCTGCACATGGCCTTCGGAGCTGCGGTTTAAGCAACGTGCGTGGCTCCCTGAGCTGCAATGGAGCGCGTCGCGCTGCGACGGTGACCGCGGAGAGTGGCCGACGGGGGGCGCTGCAAACTCCGGCGATGTTACCGGGGGGGTGCAACTCCGGTGATGTTGCTTGGAGCTTGTTGGGAGCACCGTTGGTGTTGCAATGGAACAACGCCGGGCCGCCGGAAGCACGGCCGGCGCTGCATTGGAGCTTCGCCGGAGTTGCAATGGAGCTACGTCGGACGCCGTCGGTGCTGCACTGGAGCTCTGCCGGAGTTTCAATGGAGCTTCGCCGGAGCGTCGTTGCTGCGCTGGAGCTCCGTCGGGTTGCAATGGAGCTCACCGGAGGCCGTCAGTGCTGGCATTGAAGCTTCGCCGGAGCGTCGTTGCTGCGCTGGAGCTCCGTCGGGTTGCAATGGAGCTCACCGGAGGCCGTCAGTGCTGGCATTGAAGCTTCGCCGGGGTTGCATCAAAGCGCCGCCGAGGCTGCAATGGAGCGCCGCGGGGGCGCCATCGGTGATGCGCGGTGCTGCCGTGGGCTAGCGCTGTGTGTGTGCTGGCATGGGAGCTGCCGGATCCTGCGGCTGGGTGCGACTGAATCGGACGATTCTAGAGACGGTTTAAGTTTGCCTAAAATAAATCGGCTGACACCTAGCAGCGGCCAAGAAAAACGCAAGGAAAATGGGCAATCCTGGGATTCGGTCTACAGCGTGTTGCACGGAGCTCCTAGCCACTAGGCTCACGCCGAGTTAGAGTTAAAGTACTGGGCGCGCCCTACTCGAGGCATAAAGAGCCGGTTTTCATTGGTTTTTCAGGTTTTTCTGTATTTTCTGTTTTTCTTTTTCCCCTTCTTTCTTTTCTTTCTTCATATTCTTCTGTGCTATTGGGGTTTTCTTTTTTTTCGCTTTTTTGCTCTTTTTCCTTTTTCTTCTCCTTTTTTATTTTTTATTCTTTTTTCATTTGTTTCTTTGGTTTTCAATGCTTTCTTCGGGTTTTTTCTTTTTTTGTACATGTCAAAAAAATTAACAAGTGATCAACACTTGTTGTATACACGTTCAACATTGTCCAGACGTTATTTTGATATTTTTTTAAATACTTGTTCAACATTTTAATAGTTAGTCAACATTTTTTCAAATATTTGTTCAACATTTTTAATACTTATTCACATTTTCAAATACTTGTTCAATATTTTTTATATACTCGTTCAATATTTTTTAATATCTATTCAATATTTTTCAAATACTTGCTCAATATTTTTAATAATTATTCAACATTTCAAACACTTGCTCAATATTTTTAAAATTCTTGTTCAACAGTTTTTAATATTTATTCAACATTTTTCAAATACTTGTTCAACATTTTTAATACTTATTCATACTTCCAAATACTTGTTTAACATTTTTCAATTTCTTGTTCAACATTTTTCGTATACTCGTTCAAAAAAATTTAATACCTATTCAATATTTTTAATAGTTATTCAACATTTTCAAACACTTTCTGAACATTTTTTAAATTTTGTTCAACATTTTTAATACTTATTCAACATTTTTTCCAAATGTGTGTTTTGAAACTGTTTTTATAAAATATATATACATACATATAGATATAGGTAGAATATTTTGAAGTATAAAGAAAAGTACAAAACTAAAAGAAATAAGAACAGAAAAACAGAAAAAAAAATCAGGCGGTGGCGAGTGCGCGGCTGGGCCGGCCCGTCTGGGGCTCGCCCCGCGAGCGCATCCCCCGAGACATAAGGGCGCCCGAAATTAGTTTGATATCTTCAGCTGGGCTAGTCCGTGATCTGGGCTCTGAGATTATAAAAAGTTGGGTCCAAAAGGAGGTGGCAAAACAAAAACCCATTTGGCCAAGTTCACACCGCTCAAAATAAAAAATTTGGCAAGTTCACAAAGGCTGATGGTTTTTATACTAGGACGAATCGATCAGTTGCGCTAGTAAAATCCGGTATTAGTATCAAGTTTTCCCGTTTTATTATCAATAACCAGGGAAAATGTATACAAACTCGGTTCTGTGAAGCCCAAAAATAAAATTACTCCAGCCAGAAAGAAAAAATATAATCAAAATATAAAGTATAGAGGGGGAAGCTGGGAGCAGAAAGAAGGGAAAGGATCCAAGGCAAGGCGTGTTGAGCTGGTTTGTACTGTTGATGGTTGTTGCGCAATGAACACCACACAAGTCCTCACGTGCGTCTGCTGACCTGTCCTTTAGTACTACGTATGGTTGCACTTGCTAGTTGCTGCGTCGTGTCGCTTCTTTTTCTTTACTGCATCCATGGTGATGGTGTGCGTCTGTTTTGCATCTCTATGTTTTTTAAGAAACAAGAAGAGGGGAGCCATTTTTCATCTTTTGCTCGTACCCTGCACCATCTTTTGTGTAACATAACAGCAGTATTGCACAGGCGTGGTTGGAAAAAAAAAACTGGGTTGCAGATGAAGACAAATTGGAGAAGGGACGCAGCGCGCAGGGGAGGAGACGATAATGACGATGGCGTCGAAATTAAGATGGAAAAAGTAGGGCTGCATGCGGTTACGCCGTGAAGAGGAGAGGAGAGGACGGGATAGAGAGCCGAGCGTAGTGTGCCAGTGCAGTGCGTGCGTGCACCGGGAAACGAAACGGACACGCTCCCTAGCTATACGTGCTGTGATGTGCCGTCCCATTCTCTCGAGTCACTCTCTCTCGGCGCCCCCTCGCGGACTTTTTCACTGTTCTGATCCATTTGTCAAAGTTTAGCATAATTTAATCCATATTTGAAAGTTTTCTTTTGATCTGACCCATTTCAAGACGCCAGCAACCGTGGCGTCTAGATTGCACTGAAGACGCCACGAACTCTGGCGCCCTGGCCTACCTTCTGCTCAGTTTTGTGAACCATTTGACGTGGCAAAGGGCAGACACCACTAACCATGGCGTTTAGGTCCAAAAGGTTAAGTGACATGCATGCATGCACACATGCATTTTTCCTGTGGCGGTGGCTTGTTCACGCACGCATTAATCTGATCTGATGAGATCTGAGGCAGAAATATCTATACACTGTGTGCTAAATAGCTATTAGGCGATGCCAAAATACTATTTTTGCATCTATGATACGTGATCAATCATTTGACGGAGAAACCGTTAGAGCATAATCATTTGACGGAGATACCGCCAGAGCATCTACGGTCACGATTACCCAATCCGGCGCCCTATATGTCCGCGGACAGTGACCGGCCTCAAATTCTCGCCCGCACAGCCGCATACCTCATATCCGGCACTCTATATCCATACTATCCATGCAACTGAACTAGTCTACGTAGATCAAACGACGGACATAAAAATCGTCAGCAAACGGACATGTTCTAAACTAAAACAAGTAAAAAACAATAGTAAACGGAGGATGAGCGTCTTCACCACTTCCTCGCCGGCCCTTTGCCCTTCCGGCCATTGGCGCAGCTGTAGGCGTCCGCGGCAGGTGGTGTATCGTTGGAGTCATCGGAGTCAGGGTCGTGGTGGTCATCGTCGTCCGAGGAGGAACCGGAGATGACGATGAGCCCCTTCATCCGCCGGACGGCCTGGTCCTGCTGCCGCTTGAGCTTGGCCACCCGAGCCACCTTCGCCGCTGCCTCCGCCTCCTCGCGTTCCGACTGCTCAATGGCTAGCTGGAGCGCCTTGGCGTTCTTCCTCCATGTCGGGCATCGCCGGCACCCCGCGGCGGTGGCGAATGGATTGCTCCGCCGCGTCCCTCTCCCTTGCCTGCTGCCTCTCGCGGCGGGTGTCGTGGATCTAAGACTGACAGTAGAATGGGGGTAGATATGAAGAGGCAAGATCCTAGCTATGGCGAAGTTGTACACACGAGTTTTACGAGTTCAGGCCCTTCTCAGAAGAAGTAACAGCCCTACATCTCGGAGCCCGGAGGCGGTCGACTGGATTATGTGTGTGTGTGTGTGTGTGTGTGTGTTACAGGGGGTGCGAACCCCTATCCCAGAGGAGGGAGTGGCTTATATAAAGTGCGCCAGGACCCCAGCTCCCCTCCGTTACACAGAGTTCAATGTTCATAAAGAAGGAGCGTTACAGGTAACGTCCGTAGTAAAGTGTTATAAATGACTATTAAGTCTAAGAGTAAATGCCCGACCGTTGCTGCGTAGAGTGACTTTGGTCTTCTCTATGTCGAGTGGCTTCTGCAACTGGTCGAGTGACATTGACTCTCCCGAGTGGAATGCCTCTGGTCGAGTGGATGATGGTACCCTTCAAATGCTTCTGTCTTTAGGGTGATGTCCTTAGGGAAGGCGTCTAGGTCTGGCCTATGACCCTACCCTAGGTACATGGCCTCATCATTAGCCCCCGAATGGTTCATGGTTTGAGTGGAGAAGAAGTTGAAAATACTTCCGACTCAGCTCTTGCATTTTGGGAGCGTCTAGTTGGGATTGATGAATCAACATGGTGACATCGACTTCTTTTTCAGTCGCCTTGATCCATTCTTGTTTTTGTCGAGTGAACTTTTACTGAAAAAGCTTCGAGCGCTGATATGGAGAAAATCTTCCGTCTGACAGGTTGCTTTGTCGCCCGCGGATCTCGCGGGATTCAAATTTTTGGGAAGCGCGCGGGGCGGAGGAGGCCGCAGCAATCGGGCTGGATAAGGCAGGGCTGCCTCGATTTCCGTGCCACCTTTTTCGCCACGTATCGCTTGCGCGACTGTTGCGGGATTTGATAAGATCGTCCGGGTCCACAAGTCAGTCACTCAGAGGCAACCTTATATAAGGCGTCGGTCCGGGGTTTTTGAACAGTGCGCTTTCATTCTGCTTCTTCCTTCTCTGTTTTCTCCACCACATCTGCTTTTGCCCCGGCGCCGCCGCTCCGTTCGAGCTCCATTTGCCGTGATGGGGAAGGAGAAGACGGTAGCATTGGAGCGTGCGAAGAAGGCGACGGCGAAGGCGAAGGGGAAGAAGTCCAGCCAGGGCGGATCTTCCTCGAGGTCCGACCTGCCGCCGAGCTGGATCCAGGGCGACTGGATTCGCTCGGCGATTCGTCAGGACTACATCGACGACCTGGTCGAAGGGGGACTGATCCCCCATGAATCGGCGCGGCTCCCGGGGAACGAGACCGAGCCGTAGCCACAGGAGGGTGAGTGCGTTCTCCTCGCTACTCACGTCGACCGCGGGTTTTCCTTGCCTCCCCACCCTTTATTTCAAGGTTTCTTGAACTTCTTTGGGGCGCAACTCCACCACTTTACCCCAAACACCATCGTGTATCTTGCTGCTTTCGTGTCCATGTGCGAGAACTTCCTGGGCTGTCGGCCACACTGGGGCCTCTTCAAACACATATTCACGTGTCGTTCTCAGTCAGTCAAGAAGGCCAACCCGAGTGACGAGAGGACGCATGTGATCTAGATGTGCCGGGGTCTTGGAATTCAGATGAGGGGTAAAAGCTCTTTCCCAGCCATGATCCTTCCCGAGTCGGTCCGAGGGTGGCAATCGACCTGGTTCTACTGCAAGGACCAACCGACTCCAGGTCAGTCGACTGGACTTCCCCCCTTTTCCATGGCCCGAGTGGAGAAGCCCTCTGCTTTGAAAGTGACCCCAGAGGAGAAGGCACAAGTGAAGGTGTTGGTCGAGCGAGTAGTTCAGCTTGTCCGTGATGGGGTAACCGGTATGGATCTGTTGGAGGTCTTCCTCAGGCGACGCATTCAACCGCTTCAAGCTCGTGACCATCCGATGTGGATGTATTCGGGCACTGACGACACCACTCGGATCCATCCAGAGGAAGTCGATGAAGCTATGTTGGAAGGGTGGCTGAGGGGTATCACTGGCAACAAAGATAACCCTAGGGGATCCAGGAGGATCCCTCCACTCAACAACTCGTACGAAACAGACAAGGTATGACTCCAAATGGTTGAGTGTCTTCTTGATTTATCAAGTAACTGTTTGTTGTCATCCGACTGACTCCTGTCTTGATTGTTGTCTTCCAGGCCCTGACTGAGATGTACTCGATGCCCAACGGCGAGCAGGAGCAGGACCCAGAGGGAGAGGCGAGTGGAGGCGAAAGCGGCGAGTGGCATTCTGATGGTGAAGAGGACGAGGATAGCGACGACCCGAGTGATGAAGAAGAGGTCGACTCTCCTTCCTGTAGGGAAATACGATCCAAGCTTACTCACGATCCAGCAAGTGCCCGCGGCAAAGCGACCGCGCAAACTGGGCAGTCATCGAAGCGCCCTCGGACGTCTTCTCCAGCGCCGACTGAAAAGGCACCGAAGCAACCGAAAGCTACGCCGTCCAAACCGCCAAAAGCCTTGCCCAAGATCAAAGTGGTCATCCCCATTGCTTCCGGGTATTAGTTGGACTTGATTTCTTGTTTTAGTATGAATTTGGATTTGAGTCGATTCATTTCGACAGACATGACCGACTGAATTCTGAAATTTGTAGTGCTGCTACCTCTGGGACTTCTGCTTACAAGAATGAGGACGAGGAGATGGAAGATGCAGTCACCTCTAATCCGAGTACCACTCTCATAATCTTGTCTTTATTTTCTCGATTGTTTCGTGGGTCGACTGAATTCTGGTGGTCGATCTTTTTCGCAACTCTTCCCAATGTCATTGATCTTCCGGATGATGATGATGAAGACGTGCCGCTGAGGCCCAGGAAAAGAGGAAGTAGGAAGACGTCAGCCGACAAGGCGCCTCCGTCGACGCTGGTGACGGAACCGGTAGTCCAGGAAGCCGGTGACACCAATCGGACTGCTGTAACTTTTGCTATACCGCTGACGAGTGCTCAGCCTTCAGCGTCGACTGCTCAGACTCCAGACAATCCATCTTCACTCTTTGATGCACATCACGTCCCAGAGGACCAAGCGGGTGCTGCCAAGGAGGCTATTCGCCAAGCGAGCATCATGATGGAGCGGATGAAGGTGATCTGAGAGGCTAGCCAAGCTGCTTACGACGCTAGTTCAGCACTTCAGAACAACGTCCAGGTTAGTTGGTCGCCGACTGACCCTTCGGTTTGCCGCTTGTTCTGTTAGGATATGGTACCTAAAAACTCTCTTAGAGGAATCTTTCCATCGATCTGCGTCTTGCATTTGTACACCCACTGGGTGTTTTGACTTGTCACTAAGTAAACTTGCACTTTGAACTGACTATGTTGTTGCCGATTGAATCCTTGGGCCAGTGGGGGCACGCTGAGTGCACCCACTGGGTGTAGTCCCCGAGACCATAATTGACTGCGGGCAGTCGACTGTGGTCTGAGATCAGAATTTCCTCACTCGGCATGGACGGACCATGACGAGTGGAACCTGAACCAGTGGGGGCACGCTAAGTGCACCCACTGGGTGTAGACCCCAAGACCGTGGTCGACTGCGGGCAGTCGACTATGGCCTGAGAGCGACCTTTTTTTACACTCAACCTGGACAGACCGTGTCGAATAGAAACTGGACCAGTGGGGGCACGCTAAGTGCACCCACTGGGTGTAGTCCCCGAGACTAATGTTGGATGTTTGATTCAGCAGTAGTCTTAGAATTTGTTGACTTTAACGCTTTATCTCTCCGAAATAACCAATCTTTTCATCTGTCGACTGACTTGTTCTTTGGTTGCAGAAATCTTGTGATCTTGGAGCTCGTTTTGCTGAGCTGGAGAAGCAGCAGATTCAACTCAACCTCGATCTGGAGCTGGCCAAGACTACTCTGCAGAAAGCCAAGGATGAAGCCGCTGGTAAGAAAGACTTGTCGACTGATTTATCTCTGAACCGGATTTCATTCTGCTTTTCCTGAATCAAGCATTGTTTCTTTCAGAGAAACTGAACCAAGCTCTGGCGAAAAAGGATCAAGATCTGGCGGCCGCGCAGAAAACAGCTGATGAGAAAACCGCACTCGCTGAACAGAAGTTGGCTTCAGTCGGCAAACTGGAGGAAGAAAACGCCAAGCTAAAAGCTGCCCTTGACGAAGCCAATAAGGAAGCAACTCGCCTGAAGAAGGACAAGGACAATCTGAACGAGAAGATGGAAGGCATTGCTTGCAGGAGGAACGATCTGGAGAATTATCTGGGAAGCCTTGCTAAGAAGCTGTTCGTCATGCTTGAAGGTATTTTCTTTGACCCGACTGATTTGTTCCTGTCGACTCGGCATATAACCATTGACTCGTCCTTGAATTGTGCATGCAGAATTTTGCTGGAACTTCGAGGAAGAGACCGCGCGAATTGAAACAAGCTTGGACCCCATCAACTCTCCAGTGAAGGATGAAGCTGCCATGAACGTACACCGACTGGAATCTCGCATCGCTGGTGTTGTCGATTATCTTGCTCGACTGAAAGTCGCAATGTCGTGGATTGACACAGCTCTCTGGCCAATGGCGACGTTCCAGAATGACCTCGAGTCTCTAATGGCTCGGCTCAATCAAGTTCCCGGTCGAGTTCAAGAATGGAAGAAGTCTTCTGCCCAGTGCGGCGCTGATGTGGCTCTATCTCTGGTTCGTGTCCACTGCCGGGAAGCGCGGGAAGAGAAGCTGGCAGCGATCAAGGTTGCCAATACCAAGAGGCACGACTTCCATTCCTTCATGGAGACCTTCATTGCTGCTGCCACTCGGATTGCTGACGGAATCGACCTGGACAAATTCGTCGAGCCTGCCAGCCCTCCTCATGCGGAGTGAACAAACTTTTATGCCCCACCTTGAATTTGCCTCGGAATGCCGAGTGATTTTGTAACCGTTAAACTCCTTCGGGTTGAATGCCCGAGTACTTTAATATGCGGTCTTGAACTTTAGGATTTATCTGAAGTTGGTTTATCTCTGAATATGCTTGTGTTTGCCTTCGAGCGGAGCCTATTCTTCACTCGGAATAATCTTTGTACTTGAGATGCAGCCCTGAGGAGGAGGTTCCAGTCGACCTGCACCTCGTCGTCCTTGCAGATAGGGATGGAGCGCACGTTGTACTTGTGGCGCATCTCCGAAGGAGAAGGTTGTAGTCGACCTGCACCTCGTCGTCCTTGCGGATAGGGATGAAGCGCACGTTGTACTTGTGGCGCAGCTCCGAAGGAGAAGGTTGCAGTCGACCTGCACCTCGTCGTCCTTGCGGATAGGGATGAAGCACACGTTGTACTTGTGGCGCAGCTCCGAAGGAGAAGGTTGCAGTCGACCTGCACCTCGTCGTCCTTGCGGATAGGGATGAAGCGCACGTTGTACTTGTGGTGCAGCTCCGAAGGAGAAGGTTGCAATCGACCTGCACCTCGTCGTCTTTGCGGATATGGGCGTGTTTCAAACTTAGGCGAGTACTGGACTGCAGCTAAGCCCCCGAGTGGGAGGGTTGCTCGCCACTTGGTAGGATTTTTTAAACTTAGGCGAGTACTGGACTGCAGCTAAGCCCCCGAGTGGGAGGGTTGCTCGCCACTTGGTAGGATTTTTTAAACTTAGGCGAGTACTGGACTGCAGCTAAGCCCCCGAGTAGGAGGGTTGCTCACCACTCGGTAGGATTTTTTTAAACTTAGGCGAGTACTGGACTGCAGCTAAGCCCCCGAGTGGGAGGGTTGCTCACCACTCGGTAGGATTTTTTAAACTTAGGCGAGTACTGAACTGCAGCTAAGCCCCCGAGTGGAAGGGTTGCTCACCACTCGGTAGGATTTTTTAAACTTAGGCGAGTACTGGACTGCAGCTAAGCCCCCGAGTGGGAGGGTTGCTCACCACTCGGTAGGATTTTTTAAACTTAGGCGAGTACTGGACTGCAGCTAAGACCCAGAGTGGGAGGGTTGCTCACCACTCGGTAGGATTTTTTAAACTTAGGCGAGTACTGGACTGCAGCTAAGCCCCCGAGTGGGAGGCTTGCTCACCACTGGGTAGGATTTTTTAAACTTAGGCGAGTACTGGACTGCAGCTAAGCCCCCGAGTGGGAGGCTTGCTCACCACTCGGTAGGATTTTTTAAACTTAGGCGAAACGGATTCGCGGCTAAGCCCCCGAGTGAGAGGCTTGCTCACCACTCGGTAGGATTTTTTAAACTTAGGCGAAACGGATTCACGGCTAAGCCCCCGAGTGAGAGGCTTGCTCACCACTCGGTAGGATTTTTTAAACTTAGGCGAAACGGATTCACGGCTAAGTCACCCACTAGGGGATTTCAGACACAAACATAAGCAACGACAATCGTTTTAGAAGACTGTAAAGCTCTTGTCTTTAATAAACAAACTACAAAGGTATTTCTTATTACATCTCATCAGAATGAGTGTTTAAGTATAAAAGGGGCGGAGCAGCTCCGCATTCCAAGCGCGCGGCTTGTCTTTCTTGTGCTCGACATTGTAGAGGTGGTACGCTCCGTTGTGGAGCACTCTGGTGACAATGAAGGGACCTTCCCAAGCAGGAGCAAGCTTGTGTGGTTTCTGCTGATCTACTCAGAAACCAACTCTCCCTCTTGAAATGCCCAACCCCTCACGTTTCTGGCGTGGAATCGACGCAAGTCTTGCTGATAGATGGTCGACCGGATCAGGTCCATCTCTCTTTCTTCTTCCAGGAGATCAACTACATCTTGCCGTGCTTGTTCTGCTTCATCTTCTGAGAAAAGCTCGACTCGGGGGTGCATTGTGGAGCAAGTCACTCGAAAGTACAGCTTCAGCTCCATAAACCAAGAAAAAAGGAGTTCGGCCAGTCGACCAATTGGGAGTTGTCCTCAGTCCCCGCAGTACTGACGGAAGTTCATCGACCCAGGCTCCTGCCGCGTGTTTGAGATCACGCGTTAGTCGGGGTTTCAACCCTTTGAGAATCAATCCATTGTCTCTTTCAGCTTGTCCATTCGACTGGGGGTGAGCGACTGAAGCATAGTCGACTCGAGTACCTTGAGAAGCACAGAAGGCTCTGAACTCATCAGAATCGAAGTTTGACCCATTGTCAGTGATGATGCTATGTGGAACACCATATCTGAATGTTAACTCTCTGATGAAGCTGACGGCAGTACTGGCTTCAAGGTTTTTGATAGGATTGGCTTCGATCCATTTGGTGAACTTGTCGACTGCCACGAGCACGTGAGTGAACCTGCTCCTACCAGTCCTTAGAGGTCCAACCATATCCAAACCCCAAACAGCAAAGGGCCATACGAGTGGAATGGTCTTCAGGGCTGATGCTGGCTTGTGAGACATATTGGAGTAAAACTGGCAACCTTCACATTTGTCGACTATTTCCTTTGCCATCTCATTTTCTCGTGGCCAATAAAATCCTACTCGGTATGCTTTGGCCATGATGGTCCGGGAGGACGCATGGTGACCACAGGTCCCCGAGTGGATGTCTTTAAGGATCACTCGACCTTCTTCTGGTGTTATGCATTTCTGACAGACTCCAGTCACACTCTCTCTAAACAACTGTCCTCTTATCACAGTAAAGGCTTTGGATCGACGGACGATCTGACGGGCCTCTTCTTCATCCTCTGGGAGTTCCTTTATGAGGATGTATGAAATGTACGACACTGTCCAGTCGGGAGTGATGACCAAAACCTCCATGATCAAGTCGACCACAGCTGGGACTTCGACTTCAGTCGGATCAGTGGCACTTTTTGGTTGCGGGGGCTCTTCAGTGAAAGGATCTTCTTGAACTGAAGGTGTATGAATATGTTCCAAGAACACATTGCTGGGAATGGCCTCCCTCTTGGAACCTATCTTTGCCAGATCATCGGCTGCTTGATTTTTTAGTCGGGGTATGTGATGAAGCTCTAACCCCTCGAACTTCTTCTCTAACTTTCTCACTGCATTACAGTAACCAGTCATAGCTGGACTCCTGACGTCCCACTCCTTCATCACTTGATTGACCACTAAATCCGAGTCGCCATAGACCATGAGGCGACAGACGCCGAGTGAAATGGCCATACGCAACCCGTACAGAAGTGCTTCATACTGAGCTTCGTTGTTGGAGGAGTCAAAATGAATCTGGAGGACATAACTGAGTTTGTCACCTCGGGGGGATACCAGCACCACCCCAGCACCGGAACCATTCAACATCTTGGATCCATCGAAGAACATGGTCCAATGCTCCGAGTGAATCTGAGTCGGCAGTTGCTGTTCAACCCACTCGGCGAGGAAATCTGCTATTGCTTGGGACTTGATAGCTTTCTTTGCCTCAAACTTGATATCAAAGGGAAGGAGTTCAATCGCCCACTTTGCCACTCGACCAGCTGCATCTCTGTTGTTCAGAATTTCTGACAATGGTGCGTCACTGACGACTGTAATGGAATGATCAGAGAAATAGTGTGCAACCTTCTTCGTGGTCATGTAAATCCCATAAACAAGCTTCTGATAATGTGGATATCTTTGCTTGGATGGAGTCAGAACTTCAGAAACATAGTATACTGGGCGTTGAACTTTATAGGCTTTTCCTTCTTCTTCCCGCTCGACCGTGAGTACTATACTGACAACTTGTCCAGTGGCTACAATGTAAAGCAGTAAAGGCTCTTTGCTGATTGGGGCAGCGAGCACCGCCTGGGTGGAAAGCAGGGCTTTGAGCTCTACAAACGTTGCATCAGCTTCAGGAGTCCACTCGAACTTATCAGACTTCTTCATCAGTCGGTAAAGAGGCAATGCCTTTTCACCGAGGCGAGAAATGAATCGACTCAAGGCGGCCAAACAACCAGTAAGCTTCTGGACATCGTGCACATGCACGGGGCGTTTCATCCGGAGTATAGCACCAACCTTCTCTGGGTTAGTGTCGATCCCTCGTTCAGAAACGAGAAACTAAGAACTTTCCGCCAGTAAATCCGAATGTGCACTTTGATGGATTAAGCTTGATATCATATCTTCTAAGGTTGGCAAAAGTTTCAGGAAGGTCAGCCAGCAGGTCAAAACCCTTACGTGACTTGACCACAATGTCATCCATGTATGCTTCCACATTCCGACTGATTTGAGTGAGCAACATCGACGCCCACAACTACTTTGTGTTCTACTCGTGCATAGAAACTACGCATAGACCTAGCTCATGATGCCACCATTGGGGAACGTAGCAGAAATTCAAAATTTTCTACGCATCACCAAGATCAATCTATGGAGTAATCTAGCAACGAGGGTAAGGGGAGTGCATCTACATACCCTTGTAGATCGCGAGCGGAAGCGTTCAAGAGAACGGGGTTGATGGAGTCGTACTCGTCGTGATCCAAATCACCGATGATCCTAGCGCCGAACGGACGGCACCTCCGCGTTCAACACACGTACGGAGCAGCGACGTCTCCTCCTTCTTGATCCAGCAAGGGGGGAGGAGAGGTTGATGGAGATCCAGCAGCACGACGGCGTGGTGGTGGAAGTAGCGGGATTCCAACAGGGCTTCGCCAAGCGCTGCGGGAGGAGGGAGGTGTGTCACGGGAGGGAGAGGGAGGCGCCAGGGCTTAGGTATTGCTGCCCTCCCTTCCCCCCACTATATATAGGGCCAAGGGAGAGGGGGGGCGCAGCCTTGGCCCTTCCTCCAAGGAAGGGTGCGGCCAGGGAGGAGTTCTTCCCCCCCAAGGCACCTCGGAGGTGCCTTCCCCCTTTAGGACTCTCCCTTTTCCTTATCTCTTGGCGCATGGGCCTCTTGGGGCTGGTGCCCTTGGCCCATATAGGCCAAGGCGCACCCCCTACAGCCCATGTGGCCCCCCGGGGCTGGTGGACCCCCTTGGTGGACCCCCGGACCCCTTTCGGCACTCCCGGTACAATACCGATAAAGTGCGAAACTTTTCCGGCGACCAAAATAAGACTTCCCATATATAAATCTTTACCTCCGGACCATTCCGGAACTCCTCGTGACGTCCGGGATCTCATCCGGGACTCCGAACAACTTTCGGGTTACCGCATACTAATATCTCTATAACCCTAGCGTCACCGAACCTTAAGTGTGTAGACCCTACGGGTTCGGGAGACATGCAGACATGACCGAGACGACTCTCCGGTCAATAACCAACAGCGGGATCTGGATACCCATGTTGGCTCCCACATGCTCCTCGATGATCTCATCGGATGAACCACGATGTCGAGGATTCAATCAATCCCGTACCCAATTCCCTTTGTCAATCGGTATGGTACTTGCCCGAGATTCGATCGTCGGTATCCCGATACCTTGTTCAATCTCGTTACCGGCAAGTCTCTTTACTCGTTCCGTAACTCACATCATCCCGTGATCAACTCCTTGGTCACATTGTGCACATTATGATGATGTCCTACCGAGTGGGCCCAGAGATACCTCTCCGTTTACACGGAGTGACAAATCCCAGTCTCGATTCGTGCCAACCCAACAGACACTTTCGGAGATACCTGTAGTGCACCTTTATAGCCACCCAGTTACGTTGTGACGTTTGGTACACCCAAAGCATTCCTACGGTATCCAGGAGTTGCACAATCTCATGGTCTAAGGAACTGATACTTGACATTAGAAAAGCTCTGAGCAAACGAACTACACGATCTTGTGCTAGGCTTAGGATTGGGTCTCGTCCATCACATCATTCTCCTAATGATGTGATCCCGTTATCAACGACATCCAATGTCCATGGTCAGGAAACCGTAACCATCTATTGATCAACGAGCTAGTCAACTAGAGGCTTACTAGGGACATGGTGTTGTCTATGTATCCACACATGTATCTGAGTTTCCTATCAATACAATTCTAGCATGGATAATAAACGATTATCATGAACAAGGAAATATAATAATAACCAATTTATTATTGCCTCTAGGGCATATTTCCAACAGAAAGCCGTTTTAATCTCATCGGGTCCATACAGTCGGATCTGATGATACTCGGAATAGGCGTCCAGAAAAGACAATTGCTCACACCCCGCAGTCGAGTCGACGATTTGGTCAATGAGGGGGAGAGGAAAATGAACTTTCGGGCAGGCCCGATTGATATGCTTGAAGTCAATACGCATGCGACGTGAATCGTCCTTCTTGGGGACCATGACAACATTGGCGAGCCACTCAGAGTGGTAGATTTCTCAGATGAACTCAGCTGCCAGGAGCCGAGCCACTTCCTCACCAATTGCCTTTCTCTTCTGTACGGCGGACCGCCGAAGATGTTCCTTGACCGGTTTCACTTTCGGGTCGACTTGGAAACGGTGCTCAACCAGTCCCCTGGGTACACCCGGCATGTCCGAAGGTTTCCATGCAAAGATGTCCCAATTCTCACAGAGGAACTGGATGAGCGCTTCTTCCTATTTGCTGTCGAGTGTTGTTGAGATATGAGTCGGAGCAGCATTGGGATCGGTCGAGTGAATATGAATCGGCTTTGTTTCACCGGACGACTAAAATGCAGAGTCAGTGGCAGGCTTCTTGGCTCGCAACAAATCACTCGGATCTGCATTTTTCTGGTACTCTTGCAATTCTACTACTGCCATTTGTGCATCGGCGATTTTTGAGCCCTTCTGGAAGCACTCTTCTGCCTTTTGCCGATTGCCAGTGATAGTGATCACTCCTCTGGGACCAGGCATTTTCAACTTGAGATACACGTAACACGGTCGAGCCATGAAACGTGCATAAGCAGGCCTACCCAAAATGTCATGATAAGCACTCTGGAAATCCACTACTTCAAATGTCAACTTTTCTTTGCGGTAATTCTTGGAATCACCAAAAACCACATCAAGGGCGATCTGGCCGAGTGATTCAGCCTTCTTGCCAGGTATGACGCCATGAAAACTCATGTTGCTTTCACTGAGCTTGGACATCGGAATGTCCATTCCCTTCAAGGTTTCAGCATACAAGATATTCAGGCCACTTCCACCATCCATCAGCACCTTAGTCAGTCGAGTGCCTTCAACAACTGGGTCGACCACCAGCGCTTGCCTCCCAGGGGTGGCTATACGAGTTGGATGGTCAGACTGGTCGAATGTGATGGCAGTTTGGGACCACTTCAAGTAACTTGGTGTTGCCGGAGCAACCATGTTCACCTCTCTGTTTATAAATTTCAGTCGACTTTTGCTTTCGACATCAGCAAAACTCATCAGAGTGGAATTGACGTTGGGAAAACCATCATCGTCTTCTTCCTTATCCTCACCCTTGTCTGACTCCTTTTCCTTCTCCTTGGGTTGTTTCTCTCGGAACTGTTGAATCAGGAGCCGACACTATCGAGTGGTGTGTTTAGGGTAAATCAGATTACCCTCCTCGTCTTTCTTGATATGAATGTGACAGGGTAAATCCAACACATCATTTCCGTCTTGATCTTTAACTTTCTTGGGGTTCCATGGCCCTTTGGGCTTCCCCTTGAACTTCCCTTGAGCCATAACTAAAGCCTCACCAGGAGCTGCTGGTTCGGCCTTGCGTTTCTGTTTCCGATTGGAAGTCCCTCCTCTGGTTTCCTGGGCGACTGTTTTGTGCTTGTCGCTCCGGAGTCGGTCCTCCTCTTCACCATTGGCATACTTGGTGGCAATCTCCATCATTCGACTCAGGGACATATCTCCCGCCCGATCGAACTTCAGGTTCAACTCTCGGTACTTAACACCCTCCTTGAAGGCACAAACTGCTTGGTGATCTGACACATTCTCTACTGTGTGGTGCAATGTGATCCATCTCTGGATATAATCTCTCAAGGTCTCATTCAGTTTCTGCACACAGGACTGCAACTCTGTCAACCCCGCTGGTCGTTTGCATGTACCTTCAAAGGTTCTAACAAACACTCCGGCAAGTTCTTCCCAACTATATATGCTGTCAGGTGCTAACTGATTCAACCACGCTCTGGCCGAGCCCTCCAACATCAGAGGAAGGTGTTTCATGGCCACTTCATCATTGCCACCACCGATCTGCACAGCCACTCGGTAGTCCTCAAGCCAAGTGTCAGGCTTGGACTCACCAGTGAACTTGCTGACTCCAGTCGCCAACCTGAAGTTGGGAGGAATCACTGCTGCTCTGATGGCTCTGCTGAAACACTCGGGGCCCAAAACATGTACTCTGCTGCCAGCCGGATAATCTCTATCATGGCCCTCCCTGCGTGCTCTGTTCCTGTCAACCAGACCTTGAACGAGAATAGATCTCGCATCAAAGCCCGGCTCTCTGGGGTTGATTGGAATTCTTCGTCCACCACTATGAGGGCGTCTGTCATCGTGCTACCGAGGCACATATGACCCACTCCTCGGGGGAGGTGTAGGCACTCGACGACGGTCATCGTGGTCGAGTCAGTGATCATACTGCTCATGGTTTCTGTACTGATCCCGCCGGTCTCCACGTCCGTCACGCCTCGGAGGCGATCCTGGGCTGTGAGCCGACTGAACTGTGTCTGCCATCACAGATCTACTGTGGATCCTATTCCGCGACTGAGATACCACTGTGTTCTGCTCTCCCGCAGCTCGGAGTAAGGCCCGGATCTGCATCAAACCTCTGCCAGCTTCCGACTGGGAAGGCTGGATCGACTCTGCTATTCGGGCTGCGGCTGTGAGATTCTGAATCGGAGTTCGGTATACCTGAGTTGGAGGCGGAAAAAGCTGTCGTCGACTGGATTCAGAAATCCGCTGCCGCGCACGCTCGTCGAGTGTGTGCTGGAGATTCTCCAGTCGAGTGCGCTCAGCCAAGTTGGCCAGGCGCGCCTCCTCCAAGGTCCGGGCCTCGGGGGTTTCTCCAACGATAGGAGTGTGAAGTGCATCCATATTGCGGCGGCGAAGCTCTTCCCTCTACTGCGAAGAGAGGGGCTCGGGGCAGTACTCCTCGTGAACGCGCGACGGATCACCGCCACCATCGCTACCGTCGTCGCGGGGGAAGCCAGGAGGACTGCGTGGTCCGTTGACCATCAGAACTTCTACCGCGGGGTCACTACTGTCGCACTCGGATGCAGTCTCGACGGAGCCAGTCAATAGGTCGAACAGGCCGTAGAGAGTTTCATCGGGCTCGATCGCCGCGATTTGTGGGGTGGCCGATTTGCGGGCCACCGCATGCCTCACCCACCGCTGGAGCCGCGACCGACCGGAACGCTTGCGCCGGCGAACAGCGGGGAGTGAGGACGCTGCAGGAGCCGACCGATACTGAGTCGACGACTGCCGAAGAAGGACGCCACGGACGCACGCGCGAAAGTGCGTGCCCCCGCGGACAGGGAGCGCCTCAATGTCGAGTGGAGCCTCTTGGAGCCAAGCGGAGTCATCGGCGACGAATACGAGCGCGCCGAGACAGATCTCGCGGCCCTCAGCCAATCCTCCGCCGGAAACCATGATGATGGGAATCGGAAAAATCGCAACTTCTCCAACAAGTCGCTAAGACACCTGCCCCACGGTGGGCGCCAACTGTCGTGGATTTAAGACTGACAGTAGAATGGGGGGTAGATATGAAGAGGCAAGATCCTAGCTATGGCGAAGTTGTACACACGAGTTTTACGAGTTCAGGCCCTTCTCAGAAGAAGTAACAGTCCTACGTCTCGGAGCCCGGAGGCGGTCGACTGGATTATGTGTGTGTGCGTTACAGGGGGTGCGAACCCCTGTCCCAGAGGAGGGGGGTGGCTTATATAGAGTGCGCCAGGACCCCAGCTCCCCTCCGTTACACAGAGTTCAATGTTCATAAAGAAGGAGCGTTACAGGTAACGTCCGTAGTAAAGTGTTATAAATGACTATTAAGTCTAAGAGTAAATGCTCGACCGTTGCTGCGTAGAGTGACTTTAGGTCTTCTGTATGTCGAGTGGCCTCTGCAACTGGTCGAGTGACATTGACACTTCCGAATGGAATGCCTCTGGTCGAGTGGATGATGGTACCCTTCAAATGCTTCTGTCTTTAGGGTGATGTCCTTAGGAAAGGCGTCTAGGTCTGGCCTATGACCCTACCCTAGGTACATAGCCTCATCAGCGGGCGATGCGTGTCTCCGATTCCGGTGTGCACGTCCGCGGAGCCGGCGGAGCAGGCACTAGCACCCACTGTTACCCTTGCAGATCAGCGACCGATGGGGGAGGTGGACGACGGAGGGGCGGTGCGGACTGCGCAGCCCTCGCGGAGCTGCGCACGGGCCGGGAGGGGCCAGCTCCGGCGTTCGCGCTGTGCCGGCGGGGGACCGGTGACGGGGCAGATCCGGAACTGCCCCCCCGTCCACCTTCGACCGCTACAGCGCAATGCGGAGGGCCGACTCCTCATCGACATCGAGGTCAGAGTCGGAGCGGCTGCCGGCGCTCGACATGCTCGCCGGAGTCGTCGGATTGGATCGAATGAGGGGAGAAATCGGAGGAGGCGAGAAGAAGAGACGGAGCGAGAGCGGAGAGTGAAGTGAGCTAAGGTTTCGGATTGGGGTTTTTGTGGGGACGGAGTGGGATCGGCAGTGGCTGGGCTGACATGGTGGACGCACCCGGGAGCGGCCGGGCCGCCCCATATCCGCCCTACATTTGGGCTGGATATGAGGGGCGTCGAACAGGCCGGGCGTTTGAGCCCGATTTGAGGCGCCCGGTCGTTTTTTTTTTGACCGGTCAGTGACCGGACGGTCCGCCCAAACGTTTGAGGCTGGTTTGAGGCACCCGGCTGTAGATGCCCTAAGTGTAGGTAGACATGCTATATATGAGTCTCAGTCGAGTCATTGTCTTAAAGCATCTACAACCGAACTTCTCAAATGCCCACTATACATCTGGGCGGATGACCTGGTCAGGAACTGTCATGAAAACGCGACCCAGTCGCATTTCATATTAGCCCTATACGTTTGGACTGATCGGCACTTCTCATATCTGTGGCGGATATGGGAGCCCGGAAGCGCCCGGGCGCGTTCGTCACGTCAGATTCAGCCCATGCTGATCTAACCCAATCCCATATATATTCGTTTATATCTGCATCAGGGGTCAAACCTTAGCCACTTCTCTCTACTCCATTGATGGGATGGCACGTACGCACGCATGACATGCTTCCATCCATCAATCCATGATGGATCCGTCAATGCACATCTTATGAGAGTGCTGCGTGCGTGTGCATGCAAGCGCCGTGCCATTGCATGCGCGTGAGCAAGACACCGCCACCAGAAGAATGCATGCGTGCATGACCTTTCTGATTAAACGCCAAGGTTAGTTGCGTCTGCCCTTTGCCATGTCAAACGGTCAACAAAACTGAACCGAGGCCAGACGTCGGGGTTCGTGACGTCTTCAGTACAAGCAAGACGCCACAGTTGCTGGCGTCTCAAAATGGGTCAAATCCAAAAAAACTTTCAAACACGGGTCAAATCTGCTAAACATTGACAAATGAGTCAGAAGAGTGAAAAAGCCCCCCTCGCCTCCATGGGGACTAGCGAAGCAAACAAATAGTGTACTGGAGTATCTCTCTCGGGTGAGCACTGAGCAGTGGTGTGCGGCGGAAGGGGGCAGGGAGGGAGCAGTGAGTAAAGTCACGCGCGCGCAGCTGACACCGCCACGCCACGCCACGCCACGCCACACGTTGGCTGCGCGGCACTGTACCACGGTAGAGTGAGCAGAGCAGCCTAGCTTGCATCACCCACGCCACGCGACTGTGCAGCACATCACCCGTACGATACCCCACGGACGGCTGTCGGCACCGTCCCACTCCCACGGCCAACCACAGCTGCCGGGACTGAGGTGAGGTAGGGGGCCCGCATGTCATGGAGTGAAGCCTCCCGCGGGCACCAATGCCACGTGCCTCTACCAGGCCAGATTTTTGTTACAAGTACTGCTTCGTTATGAAAAGCCCTATCAGTAAACCTGGATTTCTGCTCGCAATTCGAATTCGAGCGTCAACTTGCCCGTTGTCACGTAAAATCCTGCTCAGCTCAAAGTTCCTTCAGAAGCTTCTAAATCAGGTTCAGTCGAACTGTCAGGTCATGTTCTTGTTACTGTGCACGCGTTATCATGTGTCCGATGCAAAGTGAGCGACGACCTCAAGCCCAATGGGGTCCTGTGAGGGCATCTCTGCTTGATCCCTAAGAAACTATAAAGAAGTTACGCTTTAAACTACACGTAGCCCAAGTCCTAAATCCGTTAGAGGAATTCATCAAAAATTTAGCCCGTGGTGCTTAAAATACCGTTCCCTTGCCTGACGGAGTAAACTTTTCCCCGCCTCTTTCTCCCTCCCGCGCCGCCCCATAGTTCCCGCCGCTGGCTCCCCATGTGCCACCAACGTCGCCGAGGACCAAAGCTCTGGCTGGAATGGGTTCCCAATACCTTTCCGCCACCCAGCCGGCGTGTCACCGTTGCAAACCAATCCCGTGCTACCGCCAGCACTGAAAAAGAGGTCGGGGGCAAAAAAATATCATCTGGTCCACCACACCGGCTTCCACTATCGGTAGTAAGTCGGCGGGGTGGCCACTGCCTCTCTGTAACGGTCGGCCGCCCTACCGCTGCTCCCGCCGGTGCCAAACGTGCTAGGAAGCCGACGTTGGCCCTCATCGAAGCAACGAAAAAGAAGAAGAAGAAGAAGAAGAAGAAGAAGAAGAAGAATGCCACTCCGGACCCTCACCCCCGTCTAGCGGCTCGTGCTACGTCTCAGGCCATCCCAACGGCCACTGCTCCGGATCGTCCGGTCGCCACAGCCAGCAACAAGGGCCGCGGCTGCCAAGTGCTTGATGAAATGCCTTTTTTCGAAAAGGGGGGACTCCCCGGCCTATGCTTGATGAAATTCCTACTAGGCAAAATAACGTTTTCTTCGTTTTCGCATATGCATTTTGCGGTGATTGTTGACGGCTGCTACTTGTGAGCTGCGTTGGTATTTTCTCGAAGAAGAGAGGATGATGCAGTACAATAGAGATAAGTATTTCCCTCAGTCAAGAATCAAGATTATCAATCCAGTAGGAGAACCACGTGAAACCTTGTTAACGGCACCTACACACAAAAGAGCAAATACTTGCACCCAACGCGATCGAGGGGGTTGTTAATCCCTCGACGGTTATTTGCAAGGATCAAGTCTCGTAGTGATAGATACATAAAATAAAATAACGGTAAATAAATTGCAGCAAGGTATTTTGGATTTTATATATGATAAAAGTAGACCCGGGGGCCATAGTTTTCACTAGATACTTATCTCTTGAACAAAAAACACACGGTGGGTAAACAAATTAATGTTGGGCAATTGATAGAAAAGCGCATAGTTATGATGATATTCAAGGCAATGATCATGTATATGGACATCATGTTTGAGACAACTAGACCGACTCCTACCCGCATCAACCACTATTACTCCACCCATCAAGCGCTATCCAACATGCATCTAGAGTATTAAGTTCATAAAAACGGAGTAACATCTTAAACAAGATGACATAATGTAGACAAAGTAAATCCAATCAACATCAATAAACCCCGTCATTTTCCCTTAATGGCAACAATACAAATACGTGTCTTGTCCCCTTTTGTTACTAGGATATAGAGCACCCCAAGATTAAACCCATTACAAAGCACCTCTCCCATTGTAAGATAAATTAATCTAGTTGGCCAAACCAAACGGATAGATCAGATATAAATACAAAGCTATAACAATCATGAATAAAAGAATTCAAAAAAGACTCAATTAATATTCATGAATAATCTGATCATAAACCCATAATTCATCGGATCCGAACAAACACACCGCAACATAAGATTACATCGAATAGATCTCCAATAACATCGAGGAGAACATTGTATTGAAGTTCAAACAGAGAGAAGAAGTCATCTAGCTACTAGCTATGGACCCGTAGGTCTATAGTAAACTGCTCACATATCATCGGAAGAGCAGCAAGTTTGATGTAGTAACCCTCCCTGATCGATTCCACCCCTCGGCAGGGTGCCGGAAAAGGCCTCCAGGGGATCGCGAAAGAACAAAAACTTGTGGCGGCGAAAAATGTATTTTGGGTGGTTCTCTGTTGGTTTCTCGATTGTATAGAATTTATAGAGGTGGAATTAGGTCAGATGGAGCCACGAGGGGCCCACAAGGAATCAGGGCGCGCCCTGTTGCCTTGTCGTCTCCTAGTTTGCCTTCTGGTATCCTCCCGAAGCTTCTAGGGTCTGTCTTGTCCAGAAAAAAATCATCAAAAACTTTCGTAGCATTTGGACTTCGTTTGGTACCGATTTCTTGGAAAACCAAAAACAGGCAAAAACAGTAACTGGCACTTGGCACTAGGTTAATAGGTTAGGCCCAAAAATTGATATATAATTGCATATAAAACATCCAAGATTGATACTATAATAGCATGGAACAATAAAAAATTATAGATATGGTGGAGATGTATCAAGCATCCCCAAGCTTAATTCCTGCTAGTCCTCGAGTAGGTAAATGATAAAAACAGAATTTTTGATGTGGAATGCTACCTAACATGTTCATCATGTAATCTTTATTTTATGGTATGAATATTTAAATCCGAATGATTCAAAGCAATAGTCTATAATTTGACATAAAGACATCAGCACTCATCCATACCAACAAACAATCATGTCTTTAAAAAAATTCTCAAGACCACTATCCCTACAAAATCATATAGCCTTGTCATGCTCCATCTTCTCAACACAAAGTATAAATCATGCACTACCCAGTGTCAGCCAAGCAATTGGTTCATACTTTTAATGCGCTTCAGCTTTTTCAACCCCCACGCAATACATAAGCGCAAGCCTTGGGTATAGCACTATGGGTGGAATGGAGTACGGTGGTAGAGATTAATATGGAGAAGAAAAAAAGGACAATGTCTCACATCGACGAGGCTAATCAACGGGCTATGAAGATGCCCAACAATTGATGTCAATGCAAGGAGTAGGATTTCCATGCAACGGATGCACTAAGAGCTATAAGTGTATGAAAGCTCAAACTGAAAACCAAGTGGGTGCGCATCCAACTTGCTTGCTCTAGAAGACCTCAGGCATTTGAGGAAGCCCATCATCTATAATGAAAAAATTCCCACCAGTTATATGAAAATGACTACATAGGAGACTTTGTATATGAAAAACATGGTGCTACTTTGAAGCACAAGTGTGGAAAAAGATAGTAACATTGCCCCTTCTCTCTTTTTCTCTCAATTTTTTTGGTGAGCTCTTTTTGGCCTCTCTTTTTTATTTTCTCACTAGGACAATGCTCTAATAATGAATAATGATGGCCATCACACTTTTATTTACTTACAATTCGAAACTACACCTCGATACTAGAACAAAGTATGACTCTACATGAATGCCTCTGGCAGTGTACCAGGATGTACGTGCAATGATCTAGGGTAACATGTTTTCTTAAACGATGAATGGTGGTTGAGCCACAAATACTATGTCAGCTATATGATCATCCAAAGCAATATGACAATGACGATGTGTGTCATACTAATGGAACGATGGAAGTTGCATGGCAATATATCTCAAAATGGCTATGTAAATGCCATAATCGGTAGGTATGGTGGCTGTTTTGAGGAAGCCATAAGGAGGCTTATGTGTGATAGAGCATATCATATCACAGGGTTTGGATGCACCGGTGAAGTTTGCATCACATCTCCAGGTGAGAAAGGGCAATGCACGGTACCAAAGAGGCTAGCAAATTATGGAAAGGTGAGAGTGCGTATAGTCCATGGACTTCTATTAGTCATAAAGAACTCACATGTGTAATGCGAAAGTCTATTAGCCCTCGAAGCAAAGTACTTGTAACATCCCAAAAATCTAAATTTTGGAATGTTATATTAAATAAATAATTATGGTTGTTTGTTTGATTGTTGTGCGATTGATTGTGTGAAATTGGGTGGAATCTGAAACCTTGTGAAAGTTGAATGAGAGGGAATAAAAGGACTTTCTCAAACTTTCATCTTTGCATTTGGATCCATGAATTCAAATTCATTTCATCGAAAAACCCTAGAGTGAAGATGGTATGACTTCTTCCATTTAAAGAAATGAAAAAGGGATTTGAAAAGATTTGAATTCCATTTGGAAATATTTCAAATTCAAAATCTTTATGCAACTCAATCAGTTTCATGAGAGAAGATAAAAATGACTTCTTCAAATTTTAAGAAAAGAGACTTGGTGGTTTCCAAGAATCATTTTGAAAGTCAATTTGAAGTTATTTGAAACTCACCTTCCATTTGAAATTATTGGAATTTCCAAATTTCAAATTCTCTAAAAGTTACTCAAAATGAGAGAAGTAATATGACACTTCAAAACTCAGAGGTGAAATATATTTGAATAAGGAAAAACAGAAAAGATTTGAAAGTGGTTTGAAATTCAAATTCAAAACCACTTATGAGTTATTTGGTTTTTATTCAAATTATTTTTCTCCAAAAATAAAATATATGGAAAATAGGATAAAATTATTCCCCTCAATAGAAAAGTGGAGAAAAATGAATTTGAAATCATTTTGGTATTTTAAAAATAATTTTTATTGGTTTCAAATGCAACAGTAGCATTGTTTGCATTATCTGAATTTTTATGTGTTTTTTTGAACTTGAAAAATAGTCATGTTTTAGGAAATCTTTTTCTGAAAATTTTGATATATAATATGTCTACAGAAAAGTATTATCCTTTTTTCTTTTATTTAAACTCTATTCTCTCTGTTTTATTAAAAAAACAAAATTTGGCCGAAGACGAGCGCCCGCTAGTAGGCCCACCAGCACACGCACTAGCCCCACCCATTTTCACTCGCCGCGCCTAAATCTGGATTGGATAGGCCACCGATCCCATGCCTGTCGCTGCCGCTCGCCGACAGGTGGACCCACCCAACCGATCCCCCGACCTCGCGGTCACCTTCCTCCTCGCGCCTCCCCTTCCTTTGCTCGCTGGCGCCGCCGCTGCCCCCTGATCCCCTGCCATTTTGGCGCACCCCCTTCCCCAAGCAACACTGCGCTATAAAACCCTTGCCCGATTCTCCCTAAACCCCCTTCCGCCATGGTCAGATCTCGCTGTAATCCCTCGCCGAACTTCCCACTGCCGCCGCCCATCTCCGAGCTTGCCCCACCCGCCATAGTGCTCCCTGACACTTGCCGATGCTACCCTCGGGACCGTCGTCGTCTTCCGCATCTCCTAGAGTCATCGCCGTTGTCGGAGGACCACAGGAGGCCTCACCCACAACGACCCCGAGACGCCACCGCCACCGGAGGCTCGCCGGACCTCGCCCCCTCACTGTAAGTCGGCGGGATCCACCACCATCGTCCGATCTAACACCGAGGGCCCAGGTTAGATCCCTGTTTTTTTAATTTGCGCTGAGTCATTTTTCTCTAAGTTGTGGCCGTCCACCCTATAGCTCCTGTCGCGCACACCTCCAGCCAGTCACAGCACGCCACGTAGCCACTTGCTGACCCAAAGCCAGTTTTTTATTTTCTGTTTTTGTTTTAATTTACAGAATTAGTTTTGATTTTAGATTTACAATATTTTTTATGTTTTAAGTCCAAAATGAGTGATTCCTTTTGCATTGGTTTTATAATTTCTTGTAGTTTCTGTTTGTGCATTTGGTTTTCAAATTTGAATTTGGTCAAGTTTACTTCAAACCTTAATTTGTGAATAACTTGAGTTTGAAGATATATTTTAATTTGATTCTTTTTTCTAGTGGTCACTAGTTGAATGGTTTATCCAATAGTATTGAGTAATTTAATTTTTTGTATAATTTAAATTTGTTTATTTGCAAAGACAATACTGTTTTGTTTTGTTTCAAGCTAATTCTTTTTCTTTTAGTTTTAAATATTTTTAAATTATTTTCTTTTGTCATTTGACAAGTTTTAATTAGTTTTTGTTAGTTAACAGTAGGCACTTTATTTCTACTTAAACATATGTTTTTATTATTTTTGTTTCTTTTGTTTTGAAAGAAAACTTGTTTTGACCATAAGTGGAGTTTTATAAATGATTTTAAGTTGATTCTTTTTGCATAGAAATTTGTAGGAAATTTTATTTCTATTATTTTAATAAAAACTTTATTTTTTTCTATTAGTTTATTATGTTTTCTTTGTTGTTAAGTTTTATTAGGACAAATACTTTTATTGTTTAGTGTGTTAATCTTCATAGTTTTCTTTATAGTTTCTTTTGAAGTTTTCTTTGGATTTTTATTTTGTTTTCTTATTGATTTCTTTATTGCTTTTATGGGTTGATTGTTATTTTTGATTGCTAGAACGCTTGCTAGTTTGTTTGCTTATGTGAATATATCGTTTGACTATATAGATTTTCATCGGAGAGTGACAAATAGTATCAAGTTATTTCCGAGAGCGTTATAATCTTCATCAACTATACCAGGCAAGTTCACTTTGACCATATTATTTTGATACCTATGTTTTTATTGCATCTAGTGCCACCTTTTTCAACACTCCTCCAGTAGTTATATTGAGCTTGAAACTTGAGGTAGTATCATGAGGTAGGAGAAACCCATACCCCTGTTACCATTGTCCAGGAAGGGACATTATCTTGCATTATTGCTACGCTCTAGTAGATGGTGGTTGGATGTGTGTTACAAGATTATCATGAGTATTAATAATTCAAGACATGCATGATGATCAAGACTTCAAGATTTCAAGGACTCAATACACCTGTGGGTGGAATGGTATTGCACCTGGCAGCCTGATATCTATCATGGTTATGCCCGGGAATCCTAGTATCTACCTGTGATCATCTCGACGGAATGCCACCCAGGCTCAAAGAGATGGATGGATACTTCAAGGCTGGAAAGCTTAAGTGTGAAACCGCAAGTCATTATGGGCTCTGGCTTGGTTGACCTTAGTCGTGACTCTGGTTGGTCAAATTGCTAGCACATGTAGACAAACGGTAGGATTGGATGGTCACTGACATCTGCCAGATGATCGCTCTGGAAGATCATGTTTCGATCGTTCCATTCTCAAACACCAAGTAGTGCAAGGACATAACAGGAGGGATCGAATCTTGCGGGTAAAGGGCACAAACCTCTGCAGAGGGTTAAATTTAATCGATTAGCCGTGTCCCAGGTAACAGACAACATGAGCACCGAAGATGATACTATCAGCCAGTCTCAACACAATTAAGAATAATGAGTGGGTTGATACGTCTCCGTCGCATCTAATTTTCTTAACGCTTTTCCTCTTGTTTTGGACTCTAATTTGCATGATTTGAATGAAACTAACCCGGATTGACGCTGTTTTCAGCAGAACTACCATGGTGTTGTTTTTGTGCAGAAATAAAAGTTCTCGGATTGGAATGAAACTTTGCGAGGATTTTTTAATCAATAAAAGAGAATTTTTGGAGCCAAGAACCACCGGAGGGGGGGCACCTGGATGGGCACAACCCACCAGGGCGCGCCCCCTCCAGGCGCGCTCAGGTGGGTTGTCCCCACCTAGTGGCCCTGTAGACCCTGAAACCGGCACTATAAAATCACATATTTCCAAAAAAATAAGGGAGGAAGAATTATCTCGTTTCACGAGGTGGAGCCGCCGCCACCTCCTGTTCTTCATCGCGAGGCCAAATGTGGAGTCCGTTTGGGGCTCCGGAGAGGGGGGATCTTCGATCTTCGTCATCACCAACCCTTCTCCATCGCCAATTCCATGATGCTCCCCACCGGGAGTGAGTAATTCCTTCGTAGGCTCGTTGGCCGGTGAGGAGTTGGATGAGATTCATCATGTAATCGAGTTAGTTTTGTTAGGGCTTGATCCCTAGTATCCATTATGTTCTGAGATTGATGTTGCTATGACTTTTCCATGCTTAATGCTTGTCACTTTGGACCTGGGTGCCATGATTTCAGATCTGAACCGTTTATGTTATCACCATTATATATATGTTCTAGATCCGATCTTGCAAGTTATTGTCACCTACTACGTGTTATGATCCGGCAACCCCAGAGTGACAATAGTCAGGACACTTCCCGGTGATGACCATTGTTTGAGGAGTTCATGTATTCACTGTGTGTTAATGCTTTGTTTAGGTTCTCTATTAAAAGGAGGCCTTAATATCCCTTAGTTTCCAATAGGACCCCGCTGCCACGGGAGGGTAGGACAAAAGATGTCATGCAAGTTCTTTCCATAAGCATGTATGACTATTTACGGAATACATGCCTGCATTATATTTATGAACTCGAGCTAGTGCCGTATCGCCCTAGGTTGTAACTGTCACATGATTAATATCATCCAACAAATCGACGATCCAATTCCTACGATTTTCCTACATATTGATCTTGCTAAGTTACTACTGCTGTTGTTACTATTATCACTACTGCAGAACTATTACTATCACTGTTATCGTTACTGTTGCTGCTACCACTACTATCAAAGGTATCATACTACTGTGCTACTAATCACTTTGCTTCAGATAATTAATCTCCAGGTGTGATTGAAATGAAAACTCGGTTGCTAATACTTGCGAATATTCTTTGGCTCCCCTTGTGTCGAACCTATAAATTTGGGTTGAATACTCTACCCTCGAAAACTGTTGCGATCCCCTATACTTGTGGGTTATCAAGACCTTTTTATGGCGCCATTGCCGGGGAGCATAGCTATATTTGTTGAGTCACTTGGGATTATTATCAAATTATTACTATGAAGAATCTGAAGGACGCTAAGACTAAGATTTTCCCTCTAAGACGAGGGGAGGTAAGGAACTACCATCTAGCTCTGCACTTGATTCACGTTATGTTATAAGTAGACTTGCAACGCCACCACATGCTATTAACACTGATATGTCGCAAGTTATTGATGATGCCACCTCTGCTATGAATGATATTTATGATGATGCTAGTACCTTGCTTGATGATAATGTGCCACTAGGTGAATTTCTTGATGAACAATTTGCTAGAACTAAAGCTTTTGAGAATGTTGAAAATGATGAAGAGCTTGGAACTGAAAATCTTGAAACACCTATTAGAACTAGCCCTCCTAGATATGAACTGCCAAAGGTACTGGAAGGTTATGTTATGGATGAGGAGGCAACTAAGGATATTCTTGCTTGTAAGGATAGAGATGATTTAGAAAAATTATTATGCAAGTGTAAAGAAAAGACTTTGAATGCTAAAATGAAATGTGGTCCTCAGTTTGCTACTTCACCTATCTTCGTTGACGATAATGGTTATGAATTCTCTGTCGACCCAGAGTTGATTACTTTGGTAGAATCTGATCCTTTCCATGGTTATGAAACTGAAACTGTTGTGGCACATCTTACTAAGTTGAATGACATGGCCACCCTTTTTGCTCATGACGATAAAATTCACTATTATTATATTCTCAAATTATTTCCGTTCTCATTAAAGTGTGATGCTAAAGCTTGGTACAATGCTCTTGCTCCTGGTTGTGTGTGTAGTCCCCATGACATGATTTATTACTTCTCTAAAAAATATTTTCCTGATCATAAGAAACAACCTGCCTTACAAGAAATATTTAACTTTGTGTAAATTGAAGAAGAGAATCTCCCACAAGCTTGGGGGAGGCTTCTCCAGTTGTTTAATGCTTTGCCGGATCATCCTCTTAAGAAAAATGAAATACTCAATATCTTCTATGATGGACTAACCGATGCTTCTGGGATTTCCTAGATAGTTGTGCTGGTTGTGTTTTCAGGGAACGAACTATTGGGCAAGCTGAAGAATTATTGAATAACATATTGAAAAATTATGATGATTGGACTCTTCCTGAACCACCGCTTAAACCCACTCAGTAGAAGAGACGTATCTTATATCTCAGTCCTGAAGATATGCAAGAGACAAAGAAATCTATGAGAGAAAAATGTATTAAAGCTGAGGATGTCAAAAATTTACCTCCTATTGAAGAAATACATGGGCTTGATACACCACCACCACGTAAGGTGGAAGAGGTAAATTCTCTAATGAAATTCATTGATAATGATAATCCTCACAATATGCACCCTAGCCAATGCTTTTATGAGTTTGAAAATTACATTAGAAAGCAAGATCACTTCAATGCAACTGTTATGAAACAATTGAAATACAATTCTAATATGATTGCTAGCTTGAGTGACTTGTTATTTAGAATCTCAAATGATGTTAGAGGTGTGGGGAAGCATGCTTCTGTGGTTGAAACTCAGTTAGAACAAGTTGCTAAATCTCAAAGAGAGTTGTTAGATGAAATGAATAATAATATCAATGATCATGTTGTTAGAGTAATGACTAGAGGAGGTAGGATGATTCAGGAACCACTTTATCCTGAGGGACACCCAAAAGAATTGAACAAGACTCTCAAAGGGTTAACACTGATGCACATAGTCCTTCTAAAAAGAAAAAGAAGAAGAAAAATGATAGGACTTTGCATGCCTCTAGTGAACCTGAAGTAGAAAACCTCCTGATAATGACAATGAAGTTTCTATCTCTGATGCTGAAACTCAATCTGGTAGTGAACACTCACCTTCTGATAATGAAAAAGATAATGAGGAGGTTCGTGAAGATACTCAAACAAATAATAAAGAACCAGACGATGTTGAGATAGAACCAGCAGTTGATCTTGATACCCACAACCCAAGAATAAAAGATATGATAAAAGAGACTTTGTTGCTAGAAAACATGGTAAGGAAAGAGAACCATGGGTTCAAAAACATATGCCCTTTCCACCTAAGTCAACTAAAAAGAAATATAATGAATAATTTGAACGCTTTGCTGAAATGCTGAGGCCAGTCTTTTTGCGTACTCGCTTGACTGATATCTTAAAAATTCCTCCTTATGCAAAGTACATGAAAGACATCATCACCAATAAGAGAAAAATACCGAAAGCTGAAATCTCCACCATGCTTGCTAATTATACTTTTAAAGATGGAGTACCTAAAAAACTTGGAGATCCGGGAATGCCCACTATACCTTGCTCCATCAAAAGAAATTATGTGAAAACTGCTTTATGTGATTTGGGAGCCGGTGTTAGTGTTATGCCTTTCTATTTATATAAAAGACTTGATTTGAATAAACTCACACCTACTGAAATATCTTTGCAAATGGCCGATAAATCAACCGCCATACCTATCGGTATTTTTGAGGATGTGCCTGTTGTTGTTGCTAATGTTACTATCTTAACTGACTTTTTTATACTTGAGATGCCCGAGGATGACAACATGTCGATTATCCTTGGTAGACCCTTCTTGAATACTGCAGGGGCTGTTATCGATTGCAATAAAAGCAAGGTCACTTTTCATATCAATGGTAATGAGCATACAGTGCACTTACCGAAGAAACAATTCCAAGTGAATGGCATTAATGTCACTGAAAAATCTCCGACAATCACTATTGGAAGTTTTCAACTACCTCTACCTACTGTTAGAAAGAAATATGAAATGCTTATTGTTGGGGACATTCATACCCCCGTTGAGGTAACTTAGTGATTTACGAAAGTTCTTCGGTTTCATGCTAATCGAAAGTGGTTGTTAATAAGACTTGATCAACCTTATTAATGGATCATTTTTTAGAGGTATGAAGTTGATGAATTTAGTAAGCACTACCTTCTGTCCCTACCTTTTGTTTTCTGTTTTTATTAGTTAAATAAAATAAAATGCCATGTTTTGTCCGTTTTCTGAATTTCCTGTTTAATAAAAAATGACCCAAAAATAAAAGTTCTCAGAATGCTCTGAAAATTTAATATGATTTTTTTCCGAATATTTAAGAATTTTTGGTGCAAATAACATCAGAGGGAGGTGCACCAGGTGGGCACAACCCACCTGGGCACGCCAGGACCCCCAGGCGCGCCCTGGTGGGTTGTGGTCCCCACGTGGGCCCCCTCACTTATCTCTTCATCCCACATTACCACCTACCTCTAGAAAAAAATCACCATTGCTCTCTCTCTCTCTCTCTCTCTCTCTCTCTCTCTCTCTCTCTCTCTCTCGTGTTCTTGCTCCCGAACCCGCGGATTTCGATCTCTTTGCTCGAAGCTCGGTTTCGGAAACTATTTCGAGGAATTGTTGCTTGGTATGTGACTCATGCATTTGTCCAATTAGTTTTTTCTTCAGTGGTTTTTATTTTGAATAATTAGCTACTCTTGGTGCCGCTGTAGATGAGCTTGCATGTTGAATTCTTGGAGTTCTAAGTAGTTTGAATGCTTGATATGGCCTCTATGCATACCCATGAGTAGTTGCTACCAATCTTGTGAAGTTTTTTATCAATTTTTTGTGGCCAAATTTTTTCAGAAAATCGTACGTGAATATGATGAACCTCTTTGAAAGGAGTTCTTCGAGGAGGAGGTCCTCGGAGGCATATTTTAGTAGCAGCTCCGCTCGTCAGTCTTATGTTGAACCAAGTGAAAGTTCCATACGAGATGCCGCCACGAAAACATGCTTATGGCCATGCAACGATTATATGGTGCGTGTGGGCATTAAGGAAGAATTTGAGCAATATGTTCACAATGCCGAGCTCGGTCCCTACACTTCAGATAAGTGCAACCAACACCTCACTCTCACTAAATCATTTACCAAAGGATTTAAATTCCATCCCTGTGAGTCTAGGGTGTCATTTAAACTATATGAAAATCCATTTACCATATCTCTAGAGATTTGCCTACTGCTGCAAAATCCCATTCTGGGTTCGCTTGACAAACCACCAAGATCTGAGTTTGAGATATTCTTGACTAGTCTTTGCTATGGTGAGACTAGGGGAGTGACGCAGGGTAGAATAAAGAGCATTCATTTTCCCTCAATCCAGTACTTTGCATTATTTAATGGAAAATGTATTGTAGGTTGATGCGGCTTGAAGCTACGTCGGTATTTCCCCAAAGAGGAAGGGATGATGCAGCACAACGGCGGTAGGTATTTCCCTAAGATGTGAAACCAAGGTTATCGAACCAGTAGGAGAACCAAGCAACACAACGTAAACAACACCTGCACACAAATAACAACTACTCGCAACCCGACGTGTAAAAGGGGTTGTCAATCCCTTTCGGGTAGCGGCGCCCCAAGATGGGCCAACAGACGTGAATAAAATTGTAGTAGATTGATAGATCGAACGCCAAATAAAATAAATAAGAATAAATTGCAGCAAGGTATTTTTGTATTTTTGGTTTAATAGATCTGAAAATGAAAGCAAAGGAAAATAGATCGCAAAGGCAAATAATATAAGAAGAGACCCGAGGCCGTAGGTTTCACTAGTGGCTTCTCTCGAGAAAAATAGCAAACGGTGGGTGAACAAATTACTGTTGAGCAATTGATAGAACTTCAAATAGTCATGATGATATCCAGGCAACGATCATTACACAAGCATCATGTCCAAGATTAGTAGACCGACTCCTGCCGGCATCTACTACTATTACTCCACACATCGACCGCTATCCAGCATGCATCTAGTGTATTAAGTTCATGGAGAAATGGAGTAATGCAATAAGAACTATGACATGATGTAGACAAGATCTATCTATGTAGAGATAGACCCCATCGTTTTATCCTTAGTAGCAACGATACATACGTGTCGGTTCCCTTTCTGTCACTGGGATCAAGCACCGTAAGATCGAACCCACTACAAAGCACCTCTTCCCATTGCAAGATAAATAGATCAAGTTGGCCAAAAGAACCCAAATATCGGAGAAGAAATACGAGGCTATACGCAATTAGGCATAAAAGAGATCAAAGAAACTCAAATACTTTCATGGATATAAAAAGATAGATCTGATCATAAACTCAAAGTTCATCGATCCCAACAAACACACCGCAAAAAGAGTTACATCATATGGATCTCCAAGAGTCCATTGTATTGAGAATTCAGCGAGAGAGAGGAAGCCATCTAGCTACTAACTATGGACCCGAAGGTCTACAAAGAACTACTCACGCATCATCGGAGAGGCACCAATGGAGGTGGTGAACCCCATCCGAGATGGTGTCTAGATTGGATCTGGTGGTTCTGGACTCTGCGGCGCCTGGAATTGATTTTCGTCGACTCCCCTAGGGTTTCTAGAATATTGGGGTATTTATAGAGCAAAGAGGCGGTCTGGGGGGCACCCGAGGTGGGCACAACCCACCAGGGCGTGCCTGGGCCTCCTGGCACTCCCTGGTGGGTTGTGCTCTCCTCGGAGCACCCCCAGGCGTAGCCAGGGCCCATTATGTGTCTTCTGGTCCTAAAAAATCTCCGTAAAGTTTCGTTGCATTTGGACTCCGTTTGGTATTGATTTCATGCGATGTAAAAAACATGCAGAAAACAACAGCTGGCACTTGGCACTATGTCAATAGGTTAGTACCAAAAAAATGATATAAAATGATCATAAACATCCAAGATTGATAATATAACAGCATGGAACAATAAAAAATTATAGATACGTTGGAGACGTATCATAGGTAAACAAGGTTGTAGTACACTTTGTGCTCCAGACTTGAGCCTCATATGCACCGCTCTCACCGGTGACAAAAGTTATAACCTTGGAGCTATTGTTGCACGTAGATTGCAACATAACACTACTAGTGGATATTTTTATGGTGGAATTTATGCCACACGCTTAGCAAGAGAGATGGGTGTTTCACCTTGGCCTTATGACCCTATTTTACCCATGCAGTACTTAGCCTTTGATGCTATGAAACATCATAAGATCCTTAGTGCTGAACCCCATAATTTCACTTATAACCTTTTGTTTAATAAAAGTTCTATAGGATCGAAAGTAGGTCTAGAGGGGGGTGATTGGACTACTTGACCAAAATAAAATATAGCCTTTTCCCGATTTTGAGTCTTGGCAGATTTTTAACAACTTAGCACAAGTCAAGCAATCAACCTACACATGCAATTCTAAGAGTATAGCAGCGGAATGTAAATCATTGCATATGAAGGTAAATGGAGGGGTTTGGAGTGGCAAACGCAATGTAGACACAGAGATTTTTGGCGTGGTTCCGATAGGTGGTGCTATCATACATCCACATTGGTGGAGACTTCAACCCACGAAGGGAAACGGCTGTGCGAGTCCACGGAGGGCTCCACCCACGAAGGGTCCACGAAGAAGCAACCTTGTCTATCCCACCATTGCCATCGCCCACGAAGGACTTGCCTCACTTGGGTAGATCTTCACGAAGTAGGCGATCTCCTTGCCCTTAGAAACTCCTTGGTTGAACTCCACAATCTTGATGGAGGCTCCCAAGTGACACCTAACCAATCTAGGAGACACCACTCTCCAAAAGGTAATAGATGGTGTGTTGATGATGAACTCCTTGCTCTTCTGCTTCAAATGATAGTCTCCCAACACTCAACTCTCTCTCACATATTTGGCTATGGTGGAAAGATGATTCGAGTGGAAAGCAACTTGGGAAGGCTAGAGATCAAGATTCTTGTGGTTGGATTGGAATGTCTTGGTCTCAACACATGAGTAGATGGTTTTCTCTTAGAAAATGAATGCTGGAAGTGTAGGCATGTTTTGATGGCTCTCTCTCTTATGGAGAGGATGTTGGAGGGGTATATATAGCCTCCACACAAAATCTAACTGTTACACACAAAAGAGCCAACTCGGTCAGACCGAATATGTGAACTCGGTGAGATCAATTCCGTTCAAAATGTGAACGTTAGAGTTTTTGGCGGGACCGACATGATCAACTCGGTGGAACCGATGAGCTAGGGTTAGGGCAAAACTTAATCTCGGTTTGACCAATTACTTCAACTCGGTGAGACCGATTTCAGTAACAAGCAAACAGAGAGTTGGTCAAGCAATCTCGGTGTGACCGGTCGCTCCTTTCGGTGAGACTGAAATGTTACGAAAGGGAAACAAAGAGTTTGCATTGCGAACTCGGTGGGACTGATCGCTCATTTCGGTGAGACCGAAATGTTACGAAGGGAAACAGAGAGTTTGTAATCCCATCTCAGTGAGACCGAGATCCCTGTCGGTGAGACCGAACTATTCTGGCCATGGCTATGTCAAGTGAACTCGGTGGCACCGGATGCATCAAATTAGTGGGGCCGAGTTTGACTTTAGGTTTAGGACATATTTGGATATGAGAAAGTGGTTGAGGGATTTGGAGCATATCACTAAGCATTTTGAGCAAGTAGACCATTAAGCAACACCTCATCCCCTTTTAATAGTATTGGCTTTCCTGTGGACTCAATGTGATGTTGGATCACTAAAATAGAAATGAAGAGTCTTGAGCTTTTGCCAATATTTGTTTTTAGCATTTTGAGGGGTCCACATCTCTAGTCCATGCCATGCCAATCATTGAACTTTCTGAAATAATCATCTTGAAAGGATATTAGTTCAATGAGCTATATGTTGTTAAGAAATACCAAGACCACCCAGGGATTAGTTGCACTTTCAATCTCCCCCTTTTTGGTAATTGATGACAACATATAGATCAAAGCTTCAAAAAATGATAATAAGAATGAAATATATCATCTCTTTGAGAAGTATGTGATAAGCAAGAGCTCCCCCTAAATTTGTGCATTATTATGATTTGCTTTTGAATGCAAATGCACAATAGATTAAGATCATGCGTTACTCTTCCATGTCACATACATCTTGGTGGAGCGCTCAAATTCATAACACATACATAACATGCACTCATCACCAAGACAAATATGATAGATCATACACAAGATATAAGAGATAACATCATTCAAGTGTAGCATAATAAAACATAGTATGATCAACCACATGATCATAGAAGTATCTCACACACAAGCATGAATATTGTAGCAAACACAAGCAAAGCGAGCAGATAAGTAGCAAGAGAGATCAAAAGGAAGCAAAACACACTCTCTCTCGAAGCCTATGATCTATACACTTTCTCCCCCTTAGGCAACGAGTTACCAAAAAGCTTGAAAATGCATATGTGCTATACAACACTCTAAGCACGATCTCCGGGAGCTCTGGAGTGCGAAGATGGCGTGGAGAGAAAAGCATCTGCGAAGACTTCGGCTGACGTCTGAGGAACTGGAGGGGCAATTGAGGCTGTGGTTGCAGGAGCTGAAGTTATGGCCCTAGTGTCGCTGACTGGCACTGCTGCAGACCTCTGTGCTCTAGGCACCCTTTGATAAGCATCTGTGGTTGTCCTGTCATTCCTGTCCTCAAGATCTTCCTGTATCTTCTCAACTGAAGTCTGAATCTCAATGACTTTGATATCCAAGTCATGTAGCTTTGTCTCAAAGATCCTCTCAAGGCTCTCTTGATTTCGAGTCAGGGTAGCTAGTCCTTTCTCTATTCTCACTGTGGCCTCAAGCAGATAGCTGAGCTTGTCCTGCTTGATCTTGAGATTGACTGCTGAGGGGTCTGGTATCTTTGAAGCTTTGTCTGCCTTAGCCTTCTCTCTCTTCTCTTGAGCCTCAACAGAAGTAGGATGTGAAGCATCCATCACAACAGTGTTGTCCTCAAATTCTGGCCTCAAGGGAAGGTGCTCTCTGTCAAGCAAGTATGTGCTTGTGCGCACCTTGGAATTAATGAGCATCTGAATTTGTGGAGCATAGCCACAAGATCTCTTTTGGTCAGCTGCGGTCCTCTTCACTGTCTCAACTATCAGGGTCATCACTTTGAATTTCTCTGGCACATCAAACATATGCAGCAAGTTGATTGAGTGCCCTCTGATCATCATGTCATCTCCAGACTTGGGCAACAAAGTGTGCCTCAGGATGGTGTTGATAGTTGACAGCCCTGACAGAAGATAATAAACAAAGCCAAACTTGTGAGTTTCCAAGGCATCATCTGGAATTTCCTTATACATGTGTGCCATGGAGTTGTGGCCTTTCCTAGGCTTGGCATACACATCAGTATCATCATCTGCCTCAGCAGGAGCATGGATCAGTTCAGCCCACTCAGCAGTAGAAGATTGGTACCTCGTACCCTCAGTCATCCAGACAATCTTGACATCTGAGTAGAAGTGAGCTGTGGAGTAGAATTGCATCACCATCTCATCATTCCACCTTGTCAGTTTCTGACCCACAAAGGCATCAACTCCATTCATTCTGAATCTCTCATGAACTCCAGGGAAGTGATCTTCATTGTCATCAATGTATGACCAATCAACCCATCTCATGTCACTGACAATGGGCTTCTTGTCCAGAAGAATAGTCTCATAGAAATCTTGTTGTTCCTTAGTGTGGAACCTGTAGTCTACAGTAGTTCTTCTTCTTGTAGCATAGGGGTATGTCTGCCTCCACAATCTTAGATCTGCATCTTTTCTCACTTTCATGTTCTCAGCAACTGGATGAGTGTCATCATGGTCATGAATCTTGAGCTTGAGCTTTCTAAGCACTTGGGCCTTTTCATCTTCTTCAACTTCAGGCACTGGGGCCTTGTTCTTCTCAGCATCAGGTATGTTTCTGGTAGATCTCTTTGGTGCAGACTGCTTTGGAGCTGTCTTGGGAGCAGTCTTGGGCTTGGATGTTGCAGCCCCTGACTTGATTGCATCTCCCATGAGCTTCTGAGTTTTGGGAGCTGGTGCAACATCTTCTTCATCATCTTCTTCCTCATCCTCAGTTGGGTCTCTCATCATTGAGGATCTGCCAATGACCCTGGCAATGATCTTTCTGACCCTTTCCTTCCTCTTCTTGCCTCCAGCAGCTTCTTCTTCTCTTGGTTCAAGAGAGAATTCCATAGTTTCCTGAGTTGAAGCTCTGGCTTTTGATGTGGGCTTCCCCTGAGCAGGAGCCTTCTTCTTCATGTCTGGGTTAATGCCAGCAGCACCAGCAACAACTTTCTCTTTCTTGATCAACTTCTTCTTGGAAGTGACCTCTTCATCAGCAACATAATCCTCATCTTCAGATTATGAGGTTCTCTTAACTCTCTGCCTAGTTGCAGCCTTAGGCAGGTTGCTTGGGGTGCTTCTGCTACCCTCATCATAACCGCTATTGGAGGGACTAGTGCCCTCACTGAGATTTTGATGCTCTTCAGACTTGTTCTGGCTGTCACTCTGGTCTGACATCTCTGACACTGGAAGCTGACCCTGTCAATAGATAGGTTGAGATGGAGTAGATGAGTATCACAAAGCACAACCATTTTGTAAAAGAAATGAGTCAAAAACTTAGTTTTAGTTTTCTACAGAAAGCATTTCAGAGCTACCGATATTACAAACTCGGTGACACTGAAGTAGCTTTAGGGTCTAAACTGGTGAAATCGGTCAGACTGAGACATAGTTCGGTGACTCCGAGATGCTAGGGTTTCACTGAGAAAGTAAACTTGGTCACACCGATTCGTACACTTCGGTCAGACCGAGTAGTACATGTGCAATGGCCTTGGCCAAATCGGTGAAACCGAAATCCTAATATCGGTCGGTCCGAGATGAGTTCGGCAGAAACCTAAACCTAAATTTTTGCATCAAATCTAATCTAACGGGGTTTTGCAGTGGATAGATTCGTTTCAATCGTGGCAAGAATATAGGTATTGATCTTTGTGCTAAGAATCAGAGTGGGGAAAGCACAAAGGGTCGAGTTCATACCCTAGCTTGGTGATGAACCCGCTACGGTGACAACAGCGGCGAAGATGCCCGTTGACAGCGGAGAACACCAGCGGCAGGAGGTCGCAGGCGACAAGGCGACGATCCGGAGACCACGAGTCGGCAGAGCTGGACAGGCGCGGGCGAAGGGGTTTGGAGAAATTTCAAAATTTTCAACCCGGGTATATATATCCATACACTGTTGGTGTGACCGAGTGGAACAACTCGGTGGCACTGAGATGCAGAATTGCAAGCGGTTGCTGCAACTCGGTGAGACCGAAGGGTTATAATCGGTTACACTGAGATCAAAAACCTAGATAACTTAATGAACTCGGTATGACCGAATGGAATGGGTCGGTCAGGCCGAGATGCACTAAGAGGTTTTGGAAGTTAAGCCCTTGACGGATTAGTGACTCCAAGTGCTCCTCACCCAAAGGGTCCGAATTCGACTTGTTCAAACTTTGTGATATAGCATGAATAGAGTTTGAGACGAGAAAAGGATAGATAGCTAGAGGGAGTACTTAGGCATTCTTGTCCATCCATTTGGTAAAAGAAAAAGACCAAACAGCCAAAGCAACAATTGGATGTCCTCGAATGAGAAAAATATGCAATCAACATGCTCATAAAATAAGATAGCAAATAAAATATGTGACAAAGCATGCACAAACACTCTAGCATCTATCAAGCAATTGGCGATGACTAAGTCATCTATATGTGAGTATATTGATTGAGGAGTCAAATGAGAACATTTGATCGTAGGTCATACTCATCGTTTAAGCACAAGTGGGGTTACCACTTTTACATAAATCATTGTTGTGTTCACACCATTAGAGTTGCTTTAGCTAAATTCTTTAGAGCAAATCTCCCCCTAGATGTGATATCCCCCCTAAGAGGGATAAACTAACCTTGGGTTTTGTCGATGATGACTTCATGTAGGTGTTGAAGATGTAGATGCTCAATGTTGGTGTAGATCATTTGGAGCAATCCATTGGAGTGAGTTGCACTTTCAATACCTACATGGGTTAGTCCCACAAGGAACATACAAGGATATCAATAGACATAGAGTGAAGTTCACACATGATGTTGTCCATGAAAACATTAGGTTACCTTGTCCCTTGTCTTACCAACAAGAGGGTTTGTGAATCCTTGAACTTGTGCATGATGTGAAAGTTGATTGCACATGTTCTTGCCAAATGAATATGAGTGAAGTATGTTGGCGGAGTCACCCTCAAGAACTCTCTAGTTCTTCTTCTTTGGGATCCACATCATCTTGATGGGAATCCTTGGAGTTGTAGTCGTACCTGATGAAGTAGAACTTGATGTAGTCTTGGGAACCCACTTGACCAAGGCCTTAGGAGCTTCTTCAAATGCGTAAATCTCCTCTAGAAGATTGTCCTTGCCTTTTAGCTTGTGGTCTTGTGGTGGAAGATCATCTTGAGCTTGTGTTCCTTTGAAAGAAGTGGGATCATACTTCTCTTGTTGAGGAACAAAATTCGTCTTGGGGTATTGATCTTCTTCCAACTCAACTCCATTGGCATTGAACTTGCGTTCAAAACCAACACCTTGATTCTTCCAGTGCCTTCCTTGCTTGCGTACAATTTCCTCAAATTGCTTACTCCTGGCAAGGCTCTTGTAAACACCTTTCTCTATAATTCCCTTCAATAAGCTATTTTCTTGCTCAAGTGTAACTTGGCTAAGAGAATCATTAGTGGAATCAAGAGAACTACTAGAAGCAACAATATTGGATTTATCATGATTATTGTTACTACTAGAAGAAGAATCTTTCTTACTCTTGTTGCTAGATTTAACTTGTGGCATGTAAGTAGACAAGAGTAAACGCTTGGCGATGTAAGAAGAACTTTTCCACTACTGCAGGATGGTCCAAATGTGACACTATGATCAGAGACCCTTCGACGAAAATGTGTGCGATGCCATAATCGCAAATGGTGGTGTAAAAAAACCATCAAAAAAGGTGCAAAACGTTTGCGATGACGGATGCATCAAACATGGTTCAGATTTTAGTTGCGTGTGTGATGCAGGGCATGTGGTTCAGTTCAATTAACTGTTTGGGATGAGGAGAAAAAAAGAAACGGGCAGCCAGATCAAGGCGTGTGCGATATATAGCATACGGTTCACTAGGATGAATTGTGTGTGATTAGGCAACACAATGGAAATGGTTCAACTGAACAAGATGTGTGTGATACGTGGCAAACAGGTCCGTAATAAAAAATGTGTGCGAAGACCAATAATAACACAGACGATTGCTGCTAATAAGCCGTGTGATTTGCTCTGTCTACAGTAGAATAACATGTATATATATAACTGAAATAAACATCCAATTACATAAGTGACTATACAGATCATTCGCACACACCTCAATAAACAATTGCATTCATTCTAAAGTAGGAGAAACGATCGTCTAGTCATCTACTTCTTGTGACGCTCCCACCACTGCTATGTGGCTCGATCCCTCGTCTGGGTCAGGAAGAAGACAACTCCTCATGTCAATGATCCGCCTGTACATCTCGTAGCTTGTGTACGCGTCCATGGCCGCGTACTTGACATGTTGTTCATCCAGTCTCTCATGGCACACATTGTGCCAGGCGTTCCTATCCTTATTGCTCTCATTCTTCATCTTCATGTAGTAGGGGTCGATGATGGCCGAGGCAAGGTCAACCAGGGAGTTCGTTTGTTTTTGTCGCTGCCCCAGACCTTGTAGTCGCGCTGGATGTTGAAAAAGATTCGGGCATTTCAAGCCCGAAACCTTGAGCGCTTTTAGATCGTTGATGGTGTCCACCGCAGCAAAACTGTAGTCGGAGCTGTTGGTAAACCTGGAGAAACGCTCGCAAGGCGTTGTGGCTAGGTGGTAGTGGTAGACGAGGACGTCATGTCGCAGGCACAACTAATCGACGGCAACCTTCTGATCGTGCCCGGCACGACCCATGGTGTACTCGACGTCGAAGCCGACCACTTGGTACTTGGCCTCGGCAAGGAACTGCTCCATAGTTTGGATGGAGCTCTCCACTGAGACCGGATCGTTCGTGTACACCACCGAGAGAGCCTTTCCCCTCATGTGGGTGTCCACGACGCGTTGCATGGTGAACTGCCCACCGTTGTCGTCGTTGGCCGCTGGGAGCGCCATTGGAGCCACGGGGAGCGCCATTGGAACCGCTGGATGTCCTCTCTGTATGTGTCCTCGTGGGTGTGCTTATTATGTCGTGTGAGACGAGAGATGAAGGTAAATTGCCGCAGGAATAAAAGGGGGCCAGGCGGCATGGATTCTCGGCGCGTCTGCATGGCAGTTTTTGCAGCGGGTAACTGCATCGTCGCGCCGCGCCCGGCGCAACCGCATGCACACGAACGTGCGTGATCGTGCGCCGACCCCAAACACTGGTAGCGCGCGTGGAGGGACGAGGGCAGAGCACCCAGAGGGACGCGAGAGCAGAGCGCACGCGGCGGGACGCGAGCAGAGCGTGCCGCGGCCACCTGAACCGCAAGCAACCACACACATAGAGCAGTTGAACACGCAGGAAATGGTCGCCTACAAGCCGGTCGACAGTTGCGTCGCTGCATAGAGAGCGGCCGTGTGCTACCACCTCCGTCTAGTCTATAGTCCCCTTTATATTCTGTGCCATAGTTTGCCCTGAAATTTAACCAACAAAATGTTAATGCATGTTATAAAAATTATATAATTGGAAACTATGTTCAAATACGAATCCAACTATATAATCCTTGGCGACATGCATTCGTATTTTATTAGTTAAATCATACTTATAAACCAGGACGGGGGTATAGTAGGTAATTAAATCACAAACATTTTTTTATTAACCGTATGTGTACGTGTCCATTCATCCTCCTCTCACACGTCTTGTCACCCCACTGCCGCAGACGACTTACAGCGCAAGCTTGCGCAACGCGCGGGGTGTCACGCCCACGATGTGGCTATATCTCTCACGTGTCGAGGCACGACTTAGAGGCATAACCACATTGTAGGTTTTGTCGCAAGAAGGGTCATCTTCACACAATGCCATGTAATGAACAAGAATGGGATAAAGAGTTGGCTTACAATCGCCACTTCACACAATACATAAATAAATTCATACATCATTCAAGATACACACATAGACCGACTATGGTCAAATCCAAATGAAAACAAGATAACCCCAAATGCTAGATCCCTGATCGTCCCAACTGGGCTCCACTACTGATCAACAGGAAAGGAAACATAGTAACGACCAAGTTCTTCATTGAGCTCCCACTTGAGCTCGGTTGCGTCATCTGCACTGGTATCGTCGGCACCTGCAACTATTTTGGAAGTATCTGGTGAGTCACGAGGACTCAGCAATCTCACACCCGCGAGATCAAGACTATTTAAGCTTATGGGTAGGGGAAGGTAGTGAGGTGGAGCTGCAACAAGCACTAAGCATATATGGTGGCTAACGTACGCAAATAAGAGCGAGAAGAGGAGCAACGGAACGGTCGTCAACTAGTAATGATCAAGAAGTGATCCTGAACTCCTACTTACGTCAAACATAACCCAAAAACCGTGTTCTCTTCCCGGACTCCGCCGAAAAGAGACCATCACGGCTACACACGCGGTTGATGCATTTTAATTAAGTCAAGTGTCAAGTTCTCTACAACCGGACATTAACAAATTCCTATCTGCCACATAACCGTGGGCACGGCTCTTGAAAGTTTATACCCTGCAGGGGTGTCCCAACTTAGCCCATTATAAGCTCTCACGGTCAACGAAGGATATTCCTTCTCCCGGAAAGACCCAATCAGTCTCGGAATCCCGGTTTATAAGACATTTCGACAATGGTAAAACAAGACCAGCAAGACCACCCGTTGTGCCGACAAATCCCGATAGGAGCTGCACATATCTCGTTCTCAGGGCACACCGGATAAGCTAAGCGTACAGGTACCGACGTAACCCAAGTTGCCAAGGGATGGTCCCGCATGGTGCTCTAGTTTGGACCAACACTCAGAGGAGCACTGGCCCGGGGGGGGGGTTAAAATAAAGATGACCCTTGAGTCTGCAGAATCCAAGGGAAAAAGGCTTAGGTGGCAAATGTTAAAACCAAGGTTGGGCCTTGCTGGAGGAGTTTTATTCAAGGCGAACTGTCAAGGGGGTCCCATAAATCACCCAACCGCGTAAGGAACGCAAAATCAAGGAACATAACACCGGTATGACGAAAACTAGGGCGGCAAGAGTGGAACAAAACACCAGGCATAAGGCCGAGCCTTCCACCCTTTACCAAGTATATAGATGCATTAATTAAATAAGAGATATTGTGATATCCCAACATATCCATGTTCCAACATGGAACAATCTTCATCTTCACCTGCAACTACCAACGCTAGAAGAGGGGCTGAGCAAAAGTGGTAACATAGCCAAACAACGGTTTGCTAGGAAAGGTGGGTTAGAGGCTTGACATGGCAATATGGGAGGCATGATATGGCAAGTGGTAGGTAGCGCGGCATAGCAATAGAGCGAACAACTAGCAAGCAAAGATAGAAGTGATTTCGAGGGTATGGTCATCTTGCCTGAAATCCCGCTAGGAAGAAGAACGAGTCCATCAAGAAGACAAACGGATGTAGTCGAACGAATCCTCACAACTCCGGAACGAAACCGAAGCTAACGAGAGAAGCAAACCGAAAAGAAGCAAACAACATGGTAAACAACCATCACAGAAACATGGCATGATGCACAATCAAGTATGATGCATGGTTTAAATGAAGCATGGCATGGCATAATGCAACAAACAATACTACAAATTCAGTGGAGCTCAATATGCAACGAGTAGCATATTGACAAAACACCACATCAATTATTTAGTTCTCTCCCGTTTATGTACCCAACAATATTAAATGTTGTTAAACATGGCAATATGTGAAGCATAACAAAACTACCTATCTAGGCAATTTAAATGAGGCCGGAAACAACAAACAACAATTCCGGAAAATCCCCATGTGCATATTTTGGTTATGGTACTGTTCTGCCTAAAACCATATTGTATTGTTGTTAAACAGTAAAACAAGGTGCACCAAGTTAATCTATGCATTTTTCTACCCCATTTACATATAAAGTTTATTAAATTTGGAGCTACGGTTATTTAGTTATGAAATAAATCATTTTAACATGCCATCTAGCAAATTTAATCAAACAACATTTAAACATTTTAAACATGGATGAGAGTGGCATATTATGAAACTAGATGAAATTCTAAGCACTTTTCATATATAAATCATTTTAATCCGATGCACCATTTGTGAGTTATTAAATGCATGATCTAGAGGGACTTTTCTGTAAAATAGGTAAAACCTGGGATAAATGCTAAAATCGCAACAGGAAAAAAAACACGTATCGGGCCGAAATCTGGATCGACTGGGCTGCTCACCATGGGCTCAAAGGCCAACTGGAGTAGAGGGGTTCGCGGGCCGGCAGATCTGGATGCGGCTGCTGGGCCTTGGCGATGCGGACGGGGAGCCGCTGGGCCGAAGCAGAGGTGGCCCAGGCGCGAGCGCTGGGGCATCATGCTCGTTCGTTCGACAGGGAAAACAGCGGCAGCAGCAGGGGACAGCAACGATGGTGTGGGACTTGAAGGGGAGCGACGGCGACTGCAGGGAAAGCTGGCGAGGTGGAGACGGGGCGGATCTGGCCGGCCGGCGCCGGATCTGGGCAACGACGGTGCGGGCGGAGCTCAGGGGCGGTGTCGGTTCCCTGTGGAAGAAAGACAGGGAGGGAGCATTCAGAGAGAGAGCGAGGGAGAGCAGAGAAGGAGAAGGAAGCAAGGTGAGGGCAGGCGCGGCTTCGGTCTACCTGCTTGTCGGGTACTGGTCGTGGCAGAGGCTCGGGGCAAGGAACCTCCAGCGAAGTCGAGACAGAGGCGGGGTCGGGCAGAGGAGGCGCCCATGGCACAGGGGATAGGTGGAAGCGTGGATTCAGCGAGGCGGAGGGCGTTCTCCGGATCCGTGGCGGCGCTAGGCGCAGGACGACGAAGGACGCCGACGAGCTTGCTCCGGGACGAGGCGGCCATGGCGGGGCATGCCCCTGTTCTCCCTGAAGAAAGAGAGAGAGACCGCGGGGTGAGGGAGAGAGAAGAACCAGGGGAAGAAGGAAAAGAGAAGGAGAGGCAGGGTGCGGCACGGGGACGGCCTGGTCCTGGTCGGTGCTGCTTCCAATCCATCCTGGATCGAGGCACGGGAGGCGGGAACGAGGCGCAGAGGGCATCGGGCTCTAGATCGATGCGAGGAAGGGCGGCCTTGGAGGAAGAAGGTTGCGAGGAGGCGTGGGCGCGGAGGAGCTCCACTCCTCTGGATCAAACAGGGAGGAGGAGGCGCTCGATGGCTTGGCTGGGCGAGGGGATCGAGGGAGATTGAGTGAGGGGATCCCGATGTGGAAGATGATACACGGGGTGGCGGCGGCAGAGAAAGGATGGATGGGACATCTCCCTAAAATTTAGGGTTTGGTCTGATTTGGTTAGGGGCTGCCCACTATATATAGTAGGTGGCTAATATGAGAGGGGATTAGCCCCTAGATTTTATCGGACGACTTCGGGTGGTCTAAACAAAGAACGGATGATGTTTAGGATAACTCGGGATTGTTCCGGACCCACTGGTCATGACCGAGCGGGTCGGGTTTGGCACAGGTTTCGGATGCGCGCGAGAAGGGGTTTTGTGTATTGTGCAGAGATGCTCAAACGGTCGGACAACAAAAGAACGGTTGGTCTCGAAAGGGGCAACGAAGGCAACATGGAGAAGCGGGAACTACGAACGGATGCAAGTTTTTTTTAAAAATGACGGCAACGAAGTGCCGATGCAATGATGAAATGCAACAAGCAAATAAAACACACAACGATCACAAAGAACATGGAAGGCGTCTGGAGCGTCGGTCTCGGGGCGTTACACGGGGGCATTCTTTTGGCCTAACGGTGGCGCCAATGAATCGTCGGTGAGCCCGTTCCCGCGCAACCTCGCAGGTTCCCACGCAAGCTTCCGGCCCGACTCGGTGAAATCCTGCAAAATCCCAATGCTTACCGGCCTGCTATAAAAACCCTCACGGCCGGCGAGTCCCGCGTCGCATTTTCCCCTCCCTCCTTGTAGCTTATTGATGACCCACAAGTATAAGGGATCTATCGTAGTCCTTTCGATAAGTAAGAGTGTCGAACCCAACGAGGAGCAGAAGGAAATGATAAGCAGTTTTCAGCAAGGTATTCTCTGCAAGTACTGAAATAAGTGGTAACAGATAGTTTTGTGATAGGATAATTTGTAACGAGCAACAAGTAACAAAAGTAAATAAAGTGCAGCAAGGTGGCCCAATCCTTTTTGTAGCAAAGGACAAGCCTGGACAAACTCTTATATAGAGAAAAGCGCTCCCGAGGACACATGGGAATTATCGTCAAGCTAGTTTTCATCACGTTCATATGATTCACGTTCGGTACTTTGATAATTTGATATGTGGGTGGACCGATGCTTGGGTGTTGTTCTTACTTGAACAAGCATCCCACTTATGATTAACCTCTATTGCAAGCATCCGCAACTACAACAAAAGTATTAAGGTAAACCTAACCATAACATGAAACATATGGATCCAAATCAGCCCCTTACGAAGCAACGCATAAACTAGGGTTTAAGATTCTGTCACTCTAGCAACCCATCATCTACTTATTACTTCCCAATGCCTTCCTCTAGACCCAAATAATGGTGAAGTGTTATGTAGTCGACGTTCACATAACCCCACTAGAGGATAGACAACATACATCTCATCAAAATATCGAACGAATACCAAATTCACATGACTACTAATAGCAAGACTTCTCCCATGTCCTCAAGAACAAACATAACTACTCACAAAGCATATTCATGTTCATAATCAGAGGAGTATTAATATGCATAAAGGATCTGAACATATGATCTTCCACCAAATAAACCAACTAGCATCAACTACAAGGAGCAATCAACACTATAAGCAACCCACATGTACCAATCCCGGACTTGGAGACAAGAATTGGATACAAGAGATGAACTAGGGTTTTGAGAGGAGATGGTGCTGGTGAAGATGTTGATGGAGATTGCCCTCTCCCGATGAGAGGAGTGTTGGTGATGACAATGGCGATGATTTCCCCCTCCCGGAGGGAAGTGTCCCCGGCAGAACAGCTCTGCCGGAGCCCTAGATTGGTTCCGCCAAGGTTCCGCCTCGTGGCGGCCGAGTCTCGTCCCGAAAGGTTGCTTATGATTTTTTCCTGGACGAAAGACTTCATATAGCAGAAGATGGCCACCGGAGAGCCAACAGGGGGCCCAAGAGGCAGGGGGCGTGCCCTGGGGGGTAGGGCGCGCCCCCACCCTCGTGGACAGGTGGTGGGCCCCTGACGTATTTCTTCCGCTCAGTATTTTTTATTATTTCCAAAAATGACTTTCGTGGAGTTTCAAGACTTTTGGAGTTGTGCAGAATAGGTCTCTAATATTTGCTCCTTTTCCAGCCCAGAATTCCAGCTGCCGGCATTCTCCCTCCTTATGTAAACCTTGTAAAATAAGAGAGAATAGACATAAGTATTGTGACATAACGTGTAATAACAGCCCATAATGCAATAAATATCGATATAAAAGCATGATGCAAAATGGACGTATCACTTATCTCGTCTGCTTCTCCCACAATCGCCAATGGCACCGGTCCGTCGTCGTTGCTCAGCCACTCTGCTGTCATCAGAGGACAGCTCCAGCTGGGAGGCTACACTGCGACGGCAACACAGTCCCCGGCGTAGTGTAGTGCGCATGGCGTCCCTGTTGTGTGTGCGCGGAACACCCACCACATGCTCCGCCGCCGGTGCTCGTCGGTAGCTGTTGCCGGCCGCCGTTGCCGCCACACCACCGCCGAAAGCTAGGGACATCGCCCGCTCCGCCGCCGCGGCCCGAAGGCGGGAGGTGGCCATCGTAGCCGCCACCCCACTGCCGGCCACCGTGGCCATCACCCGCTCTGCCACCGCGGCCCGAAGGCGGGAGGTGGTGGTCGTGGCCGCCACCCCGTCGTCGGCCGCCGTGGCCGCCAGCCCACCGTCGACCGCCGGAGTCATCACCCGCTCCGCCACCGCCACCCGAAGGCGGGAGGCGGAGGTGGATGCTCGCATGTGCGTCAGCGACCTTGCGTACTACAGCGAATTCCTGCGGGAGGAGGAGGAGCGCCTCCTCGAGCATGCAAAGAGCCTTACCACCGCCGTGGCCGTGGCACACGCCGCCTCAGAGGCGAGGAATCAAGAGATCTACGAGGAGAACCACCGCTTCGAGAGGGGTCATCTGGAGCGATAGAGGGCGTTCGAGGTGAGCGTCGCTGAAGCTGCAATAGCGGCAGGCACCGTACTGCGGTTGCCCAGCTCGTCGGTAGGCTCCTCCTCCTCCGCCTCTTACTGAGCGCGCTCAGTAGAGGAGAGGCAACCGGAAGTAGTACAAAGCTACTTCGCAGTAGTAGTATTTAGGGGCTATTTTGTTCAGTTCATGTGACTATAGATGTGGTGGAACTGTACAACGTACTTAAAATTAGCTATTATATATAGTTGAACTAGCTATTTCAGTACGTGGTTGGCAATAATTGGGGAAAAGTTTGGTCGGTTCAGCTATCGAGTTGAACTGTTTGTATAAATTAAGAACGACTCCTTAATCTATGAATGAAATCTATGCTTAATTACTGAATTTTAGTTGCAAAAATTAGATACTGCTAGTGATTTTTAGCTTCATATTTTGACAAATCACAGTGTTACAAGGTTGACAAATGGCAATGTTACTAGATCAACAAATGTCAATCTTTCCAGTTTCACAAATGGTAACATACCCAATATGACATATGCAAATCGCACCAAATTGTTTGTAAGTGGTTGCACACGGGTCATCCAAAAGAACCGTTTGCGTTTGAGAGATGCACAAATCCTACTCTCACCTTGCATCATGTCGTCCCGGGTCGACGGGCGAGGGGCGGGAGGACGGCAGCTGGCGCCGCTGAGAGGTAGCGTTCGACAGCGGCGTCCCATGCCGCTGAGGGGGGCACGCACATGGAGAGGAAGGCGGGTGGCCATGGAAGTCAAAGGGCTCGCTTCGCAGTGAGCCTGTGCAGCGTACAACTTGCATGCTTCCCAGTGAGCCTGCGCATTCGAGGACAGCTTGCATGCCTCTCGGTCAGCCTGCGCACCGGACTGCGCTCGCACGCCTCCCATTCAGTGAAGGTCAAGCAGTTGTCCGCACGACACCTCCTACAGCCATTAAAACCAAGACACGTGGCGTCACATGAATGGTTAACCGAATGCACACGGTTTGAATTATACAAACGTTTGAGATATTAAAGTGGCATCTATTTTTGCAAAATGCCTTTGTTGGCTGTCATTATTCGAGTGCGCCTTCTCTCAAAATGGACACGCACAGCATGTCGGGTGCCATTCCATGATAGGATGCCAAGTTTCATGAATTTGAGACGAGTTTTGGATTTACTAGAATTTAAAAATAAAGTATCTACTATATAATTCACGCTCGACCTTTCGGTCTCAGTGTTCCGAGGCCATATCTGCATATGCTAGGCTCGTCAAGTTTAACCTGAGTATTCTACGTGTGCAAAACTAGCTTGCACCGGTTGTAGATGGACGTACAGCTTATCACACCCGATCATCACGTGGTGTCTGGGCACGACGAACTTTGGCAACGGTGCATACTCAGGGAGAACACTTTTATCTTGGAATTTAGTGAGAGATCATCTTATAATGCTACCGTCAATCAAAGCAAGATAAGATGCATAAAAGATAAACATCACATGCAACCAATATAAGTGATATGATATGGCCATCGTCATCTTGTGCTTGTGATCTCCATCTCCGAAGCACCATCATGATCACCATCGTCACCGGCGCGACACCTTGATCTCCATCGTAGCATCGTTGTCGTCTCGCCAACTATTGCTTCTACGACTATCGCTACCGCTTAGTGATAAAGTAAAGCAATTACAGGGCGATTGCATTGCATACAATAAAGCGACAACCATATGGCTCCTGCCAGTTGCCGATAACTCGGTTACAAAACATGATCATCTCATACAATAAAATATAGCATCATGCCTTGACCATATCACATCACAACATGCCCTGCAAAAACAAGTTAGACGTCCTCTACTTTGTTGTTGCAAGTTTACGTGGCTGCTACGGGCTGAGCAAGAACCGTTCTTACGTACGCATCAAAACCACAATGATAGTTCGTCAAGTTAGTGCTGTTTTAACTTCTCAAGGACCGGGCGTAGCCACACTCGGTTCAACTAAAGTTGGAGAAACTGACACCCGCCAGCCACCTGTGTGCAAAGCACGTCGGTAGAACCAGTCTCGCGTAAGCGTACGCGTAATGTCGGTCCGGGCCGCTTCATCCAACAATACCGCCGAACCAAAGTATGACATGCTGGTAAGCAGTATGACTTGTATCGTCCACAACTCACTTGTGTTCTACTCGTGCATATAACATCTACGCATAAAACCTGGCTCGGATGCCACTGCTTGGGAATGTAGTAATTTCAAAGAAGTTCCTACGCACACGAAAGATCATGGTGATGCATAGCAACGAGAGGAGAGAGTGTGTCCACGTACCCTCGTAGACCGAAAGCGGAAGCGTTAGCACAACGCAGTTGATGTATTCGTACGTCTTCACGATCCGACCGATCAAGTACCGAACGCACGGCACCTCCGAGTTCAGCACAAGTTCAACTCGATGACGTCCCTCGAACTCCGATCCAGCCGAGCTTTGAGGGAGAGTTCCGTCAGCACGACGGCGTGGTGACGATGATGATGTTCTACCGTCGCAGGGCTTCGCCTAAGCACTGCTACGATATGACCGAGGTGGATTATGGTGGAGGGGGGCACCGCACACGGCTAAGAGATCCAAGGGATCAATTGTTGTGTCTCTAGGGGGTGCCTCCCTCCCCGTATATAAAGGAGTGGAGGAGGGGGAGGGGGCCGACCACCCTTGGCGCGCCCCATGAGAAGTCCTACTCCCACCGGGAGTAGGACTCCCCCCTTCCATGTTGGAGTAGGAGAGGAGAGGGAAGGAGAGAGAGGGGGAAAGGA